>NC_133310.1:5614700-5647454 GCF_012295235.1 Primulina huaijiensis | reverse complement strand
TATCTTAAAGTTATTTTAAAATAATCAGCAACTATTATTCTGTTTCCATATCAGTATATTTTCGATTTCGTCACATAATACATTTTTATTATTAACAAGCTAATCGAATCAAACTTTCAAGACTGGTTGAGAAATTGTTATGAATTCGGAGAAAATGCATACACACTAATGTCAGTCCTGTTGAACTGACAAAGCATGCAAGATGGTAGGACCATAGTATGCAAGCTAAAGTTTAACATGCTCGTTTTTACGTCAAATGAACTGTATGGACAGTTTGAGGAAAGATTGAATGATGATGACATTTGAATACACGCGTAAAAGTTGCATGGTTTATGAAACTCATACGATGATGCACATCACTTTCAAGGAGCTCATGACTACATGTATGCAAGATGGGGCTTTGGTCCATGAGCGTGGTGTACATATGATTGGGCTTATTGAGAAAGTGGGGGGCCTGGAATATGTGATTCCCAACGAGTTACTTGATGACATCAATTTGTTGTCATTCTCTTCCTCATTTGACGAGTTTATGGTGAACTTCAATTTGATTAAGATTGATGATAGCCTTGAAGAGCTTGTCAATATGATTATCACTTATGAAGCTACCATAAAATAGGAAAATGATGTTTCCTAATTGGGTTTCTTGTCAGGAACGAAAAATAGCCCACAAGGTAAGGGAAAGAAATGTTCTGCCCCTCATAAAGAAAAACAAACCCAATAAGAAGCAAACTCCGAAGGATACTTAAAGGGCCCACAAAGTCCGATAAGTTAGAACATATTTGTTTCACTGCAAGAAGAATGGACATAAGAAATTATCTGGGCCAAAAATGTTTCGGAAATGATAAATGAATGTCCAAATTAAACAAGATTTCAACAACAAACAAAAGAAAATTAGAAGATCCAAATCCCGCACAAATATGGCACGCTAGACTAGGTCATATTCCCCAAAGAAGGATGCACAAGCTAGTGGGAGAAGACATGTTTGACTTGTCAGACATAAATTCTCTACTTACTTGTAAGTCCTGTCTAAAAGGAAAAATGACCACGACTCCATTCGATGGAAACGTGGAACGTGCGCATGGTCTACTGGATTTGATCCATACAGACGTTTGTGGCCCGCTAAGTGTTAGCACAAAATTTGGGCAATCCTACTTCATTACCTTTACTGATGACCATTCGAGGTATGGGTATGTTTATTTGATGAAACACAAATCTGAAGTGTTTGAAAAGTTCAAAGAATTCAGATCTGAAGTAGAAAATCAGCTAGAAAGAAGTATTAAGGCACTTCGATCTGATCGATGTGGAGAATACTTGAGTGCTGAATTTTTGGGTTATCTAAAAGAGAATGAGATTCTCTCACAGTGGACTCCACCAGCAACACCACAATTGAATGGTGTTTCTGAACGTCGAAATCGAACCTTGTTGGACATGGTTCGATCCATGATGGGATTCATTGAATTGCCTACATCGTTTTGGGGCTTTGCGCTTGAAACTGCGGCAATGTTGTTGAATAATGTCCATACTAAAGCAGTGGATAAAACACCATATGAGATATGGATGGGGAACCTCCCAAGTATTCTTACATGTGAATATGGGAATGTCCTGCTTATGTGAAGCAGACAGTGGGAGACAAATTGGATAGTAGATCCACTTTGTGCTACTTTGTAGGATATCCAAAGAATTTTGTTGGATATTATTTTTATCATCCTAGTGAAGCAAAAGTGTTTGTTTCAAGAAATGCCACCTTTTTGGAAAGGGAGTTTATATTAGATAGAAAAGGCAAGATGATAGAACTTGAAGAAATTCAAGATACTCCCTCAACTTTAGAAGTTGAACCTAATCCCCTAGAACCAGTAGTTGAAGTACAAGCTCCTAGAAGGTCTGATAGGGTTATTAGACCACCTGCCAGATATACACTTCTTCATGAACAAGGCCGTGCTGAGCCTTGTGTTGGATGTGATCCAATGAATTTCAAAGAAGCAATATCTGATACTGATTCAACCAAATGGCTTGAAGCCATGCGGTCAGAAATGGACTCTATGTATTCAAACCAAGTCTGGACATTAGTGGACCCACCTGAGGGAATTGTTCCCATAGTATGCAAATGGAGCTACAAGAGAAAGCTTGGGGCGGATGGAAAGGTAAAGACCTTCAAAGCAAGACTGGTTGCAAAAACGTTATACTCAAAGGCATGGAGTTGACTATGAGGAAATTTTTTCACCAGTTGTTATGTTTAAGTCCATTAGAATACTACTAGCCATAAAAGCATGGTATGACTATGAGATATGGCAAATGGATGTAAAGACTGCATTCCTCAATGGAGACATGAAAGAAGAAATTTATATGTCACAACCTGAGGGATACACATCAGTAGGAAGTGAGCATAAGGTATGCAAACTTTAGAGATCAATATATGGTCTCAAGCAGGCGTCAAGGAGATGGAACCTCAGATTTGATAGCACTATCAAAGAGTTTGGTTTTGCTAAGAATCGTGAGGAACCATGCGTGTACAAGAAAATTAGTGGGAGTGCAGTGACATTCCTAATACTTTATGTTGATGACATACTACTCATAGGGAATGATGTAGGATTAATGCAATCAACTAAAGTATGGTTAGCAAGTAAATTCTCCATGAAGGACATGGGCGAAGCATCTTATGTATTGGGAATACAGATCTATAGAGATAGATCGAAGAGGATGCTGGGACTCACCCAAGTCACTTATATCGATACCATTCTGAAGATATTCTCTATGGAAGAGTTCAAGAGAGGATACTTACCAATGTGTCATGGTGTTACTCTATCTAAAGCAATGTGTCCCAAAACTGAAGAAGAGATAGAGATGATGACACGTGTTCCATATGCGTCAGCTATTGGTAGTATCATGTATGGTATGATATCGACACGTCCTGATGTGCTTACGCTTTGAGTGTTACAAGCAGATAGCAGGCGAACCCTGGTCCAATGCATGGGAAGGCCGTGAAAGATATTCTTAAGTACTTGAGAAGAACTAAGAACTTGTTCATGGTCTATGGGGGTGGAGAATTAAAATTGGAAGGCTACACTGATTCTAGCTTCCAATGTGGTGTAGATGATTCGAAATCGTCCTCTGGTTTTGTATTCATGCTTAATGGTGCGGCTGTCTCTTGGAAATGTTCCAAGCAAGACACCGTTGCGGATTCAACCACTGAAGCTGAATACGTTGCTGCATCAGCTGCAGCCAAAGAGGTAGTTTGGATGAGGAATTTTTTCCAAGAGTTGGGCGTTATTCCTAATGGAGTTGATCCAGTCCCGGTGTACAGCGACAACACTAGTGCCGTTGCGCAAGCCAAGGAACCAATGTCTCATCAGTTATCCAAACATGTACTGAGGAAGTTCCACATCATCCGGGAGCTTGTGGGAAGAGGAGATATATCAGTTGAAAGAGTCTCCTCTACAGATAATGTTGCTGATCCACTTTCAAAGCCCTTGCCAGAACCATTGTTTGAAAAGCATCGCGAAACAATGGGATTAAAGTTTATGAGTAGTTGGCTCTAGGGCAAGTGGGAGATTGTTAGAGTAGATGTCCTGTAAGCCAACTGTTGGCTAGGGAATTTATTGACTCAGTTGTAATAAACAATCTTTATTTTAATATAATTTACTTTTTAATGGTTTTGTTGTACTTAATCTGTATACCCATGCAAGCAGCATAGATAAAGTCCTTGATTATGCTTTAATACAAATGAATCGTAATTCGATGTTGAAACTCATTTATAAACACTGCATATTCTAAATTCGTTCCTAGTCGATTCAGCCGCCTAAAACAGGGATAAAGGTCGCTCGAGCTCAAGACTAGCATCTGTGATGTCGTGTACTGCGTTTCTTGGTAAGGGCTTAGAGATGTCCAAACATACAGATGGGTAGTCATATGATGATTATACTGAACAACCCTCCCTCGGACTTTCCAAGTGGTTATCATTCATCGAGAGGATAAGTCCGTGGTTATGATTGTACACCATTAGTCCTTACGACCCGGGACAACACCGAGGCTCTATATGCTAGGACTGTGCTTTGACTCGTTTACCGGCTCCAGGAGAGTCATCAGGTGGCGAGGTTGGGTACAGTTGCGACTCATATAGGAGCCAGTGCATTGTAGTCGGGGATTCACCGCTCACCTGCGGGTGTGGATATCCTATGTGATCTGATGAAATAAGAGTGCGTGGAATCTCTGGCCAGAGTATGAGATGTACGTTGGACAAGGAGTTCTCCAATAGTACATGAGATGCCACTATTATATGTGTCACGTAGTTATCGAATTGATATGCAACCCCCGATGAACCAATGGTTGCAGATTCGATCGTGATATATGAGATGAAGGGACCGTACTGTACGCTAATCATAATCGACTGGTTCTGGCAGGCACTATCAGTGATACCTAGGGGATCATGGGGCGATGCTACTAGACGCTCTTACCATGATCCGATGGGTGCAATCAGAAATGAGTTCTGACATTCTTGATCAATGTGTTGATGAAAAGAATGGGGCTAACTAGGGTAAGCCCGAATAAAGGATTATGTCCTGAATCACAAAGAGTTGTGAACCCACGGCTAGCTGTATCCCTGAACCATTGAGGGTCACACAAGCACTGGATCGTTTGTTCCCGTTGAGAGAATAAATTCAAGTAGTTGAATTTATATTATGATATAGTAAATTCAAGGAGTTGAATTTATAAAATGTGAGAATTTAATTTATTAAACTCAAAAGTTGAGTTTATTAATTAATAAATTAAATAAGGAGGGTATGTTTAATGGGCTTGTAAGAGTACAAGTCCATCATAATAAATAATTAAAGTTTTAATAGGCTTTGATTAAATTAATTAAACTAGTTGGACTAGCCCAATTAATTAAATCAAGCCCATGAATGTTAATTATGTGATTAGGCTTTGGCTTCATTATAAATAGGATTGATCAAGACAAAAACCCGAGCCTCCACAACACACTAATTTTCAATGTGTGTGATTCTCGAAAATCACAACTTTAAATCCTCCAAATATTTAGTTTACTTAATTAATGAGATTAATTAAGTAAATCATGATTAAAGAAATATTAAGATTTCTTTATTCCAATTTGCATAGGTTCATTCGAGAGTTTCAAAGAATTGCTAGAATTCTTTTTCGGCTCTTACAATATGCAAAAATAATTTTGTACTCTCAAAAGGATTTTAAACCAAATTGTGTTCTATCTCTACGGAAAAATATCTTCTATTTTTCTAGTGCAATTTAGAAGAGGAATAAATATTCCAGTCGTGGACCTGATTCGGAGGTTGAAGAAAGTTCGTAAAGAATTACAACAAGAGCTATCTCCGCTAAACCCGGAATAGTTGGAGCCAAGTGATTTAATTCACAAAGGTATAATATTTTAACTCCCTATGAATGTTTAATCGTAAAACCATACGAGCGTCCAAATCAAATATATTTAGATTGTCAAAATATAATAAAAAAAAAATTTTAAAACTTCCGCTGCGTTTGGGCGTGTAGAAAACCGAGATCCAACAATCTATTCATCAAAAGAAGTAGGGAGCTGGTAGGCAGAAATAGAGAGAGTTTGCAGCCTCGAAAAAAATACATTTCATGTTTCATTTTGGAAAAGTCTGTAAAGTATCTTTAATTTTCAGGTGGGAAATTGTAGTTTATTTTATTTTATTTTATTTTTTTTTTCAGTTTTGATCATTTAGTTTATCAAATTTTGATCTTAGTCTTATATTTGTCAATTTTTGACAATTTTATTCATTTTCAGTTAAAGATATACTTTGTCATCATGCATATGATGTCATATTAACTAATTAAAGTCACATCGAAAAAATAAAAACTTTCAATTTTTTGTTTGAAGATAACAAAATATGATTAAAATGTGACAATTTATTGAAAGATTTCCTTTTAATTAAGTATTTCCTTCTTAAAATATATTTCAATATCACGATAACTTCATCTATATGTGCTTACTATTACTATTTTTCATGAGATTCACATCATTTCTCTAAAAAATAATAGTTTATGATAGCTTCATCATTTTCTCATGAAATCATATTTTAAGAAATTTTCCGTTTATTTACTGATGCGGCGAAGTTAAACCAAATCAAAACAATATACTCACACTTTATAATTAAGTATAAACCCCTTATACTTGCGGTAGTATCAAAGGTATATTTCTTATTAAACACCAAATATACTATTACTTTATTTAAAATTAAATATGGAAGGAAAACTCTATTATTGTTGTGAGGACACGGAATTTCAGAGAACGAAACATTTTAAATTGTGCAAAATTCAGCATAGTAAAATTCGGGATGTCGTAAAAACTACAAGACCGAAGCTCGAAACTTTAGCTCAAAGAAGCTTCATTCATATGTCCTAAATAAACCAAAATTATAGTCAAGGAAAGAGCTAAGAGTTTGGACAAATTTAATATGTAAGAACTGACCTTTGAGTTAACCAAAGTGATTCTTGGTTGTGGATGAAATTTTGACTACTTGGGCACCAAGTTTTCGGCCAAGACCACCCCTTGGTGTGGCACAATTCAACTTAAAAAAATACATGCAAGCCCTTTCACAAATCTTTACACCAAAAATCCTCCCAAATCACTCGTAATTTCGGCCACCTCAAGGAAGGAATAAAGGCTGGCATCGACCGTTTCTTGCAGCAGCTAGGCACGTCCAAGTGCTGCCCAAATCATGACCAGGTGCTGCCCAAATCGTGACCGAGGTGCTGCCCAAGTTCGCCCGAAAGGCTACCCGTTTTCGACCCAAGTATTCCCAAGTTCGGCCAAGGTTCGTCGAAAGTCCAAGCAAGTTCGAAACCGTACCTTTGAATTACAGTAAGTGGGCCTATATATATTTTAAAAGCTCATATATGTGTTAAAATTCGATTGTATACTATATGTTTTGCTATGAATCATTTGTATTATTTTATTCTTCTCACTTGCATCTTTTGCTAAGGTTTGTTCCGATCTGATTCGTTCTGTCCATTTTGTTTTGATTTGATCTGTTCGATCTATTTGTTTCGTACCAATGGGATAAGTTCATTTTATATGATTTGAATGATGGCGCATCGGGAAAGCGTGTGAGGAAAAATGCTCCAAAGAGAGCATGTCTGTGAGAGAAGGCCCTAACGGGAGCCCAGATCTTGGAAAAGACCCCGGAGAGAGCCCATTTACAAGAGAAGATCCCAGAAAGAGCCCAAGATCAAGTACAACATATGGTCATTATTATAAGATCTGTGTGATTCTGATTTGATAAGACTTTGTCTGTTAAGATTTTGTTATGTTTGATATGATTTGATCGATATAAGTTCTAAACTCTGTCTGTTCCATTTTCGACCTTTGCTATGAAAAATGATCATTTTAAAGATAATATATGTATAACTTGTTATTCTGGGTCGGCAATCCATTACAAGAAATTCTGCATACAACAACGCACATACGACAACAGTTTTTACCCGTCGCAAACTGTCTATAAATATCTCCATTTTCGATCCATTTTACTCCACAACACTTAAAATTTTTCTCTTTTACACCATTTTATCACTTCACACAACACTTAAAATTTTTCTCACCACTTCATAACACTTAAAATTTTTCTCTCTTACACCATTTTATCACTTCACACAACAATTAAAATTTTTCTCTCTTACACAATTTTATCACTTTCACACAACACGTAAAATTTTTCTAACCACTTCATAACACTTAAAATTTTTCTCTTTTACACTATTTTACTACTTCACAACACTTAAATTTTTTTTCTTTTACACGATTTTAGTTTGGATTATTAGTTTCTTTTAGATTTATTAAATTATTAAAAGAATTTTTTTTATTTTTCGAAACAAATTAGCGACGGAAATCTTGACACTGACCGTCGCTAAAATTAGCGACGGACTTGATTGCTACCCGTCGCTAATTTTAAATTCGCGACGGTTGACCAAACCGTCGCTAATTTGAACTAGCGATGGTTTGTGTAACCGTCTCTAATTTTGAATTAGCGACGGTTTTATTCATACCCGTCGCTATTTTTATTTACGACGGTTTTTAAAAACCTTCGCAAATTTGATCTACCACAACGGATAAAAACCGTTGTCGTTGAACGGACTTTCAACAACACCCTCAGTTACATCAGTTTTAAAATGGCTACGACAACGGATCGTTTGCCGTTTTTGTAGTAGTGATCACTTGCTGAGTGTTTCCCAAAAAGCCCACACTCTTACGTCCCTTCCCAAATAATAATGAAGAACATGTGGAAGAGATGGAACAAGATCAATTTTGGGGCTGGTGAAGAAATCCAAATTTATGAAGACTAAGTTCCAATTTCACGATTATAGTTTATTTGCTTCTGTATTTCATACTTTCCTTTGTAAGAACAGCTTCCACGTTATTCGTATTTTGCATATGTAAAGACAATGTTTTTTTATGAATTAAACTTTTTTATGGCTATTTGCTACGAGACTTATTGTTTACAATGAAATTGATAAATAATGATGGATTTCATCTACGCCTCGGTCTCGAGGCGTGAAATTTAAGTGGTATCAGAGTCATCAGGTTCATAATCCGGGTGAGATTTTGATAGACAAAATTTGACGTTCTTAACTTGCTCTTTTCAGAAAATACAACAAAAATATTTTGTTCGATTCAAATATTTTACTAATGTAGTAACTTTGATTTTTGCCATTATTATGAGCCTTTTTATTTGATTTGTCTAGGAGATGGTTGCCCCTCGTACTCATGCTAAAGGCGTCCTTCTCATGCATCAGCTTACCATTGACAACCAAACCCAAGAGATTGCAATCCTAAAGACTCAACTCGCTAAAGAGAAACAAATGAAATAAGAACTCATGGAGATTAAGGACTTGCTTCAAATTGATATACAATGTTTCAGCCATTACCTTGATCGTGCAAAGAGCCAGCTTGCCCTAACTCCACGTAACCCATTTCATGTGGTACGACTAGTTGTCCTTAACCGAGAGTTGATAGAAAGGATTGAAACTTAGAAGGAACTTTTCATTCGTAAATTTTTCTTTCCTCTCTTCTACAACCCTAGTTCTCATCTAGGAACTTTTCATTTTTAATCTATTTACCCATCTGATCACACCAATCATATGACCTTGCTCTTTGTCTTGTACTCATTCCATTCGTTCCCGATCAAAAAATTATTAATTGTCGTCTCAATGCATGACATTATCGACTATGTTGTTACAATTTTACTGCGATTGAACTGAATTGGAGAAGAGGATGACGTAATTTTTAAAATAATAATAATAATTCAAATAAGTAATAAAGATTGTATTCTTCCTCATAGGAAGCTGTGGAGTTGTATAGGTGAGTCGTTGACTCCGAATGAGGACCGGATGATGTCGGATGCTCCTAGTCAAGATGAGGTCAACACTATGTTCAAGTTGATGACAAGTGAGCCTAAAAAAAGACAGATATACGGTTATGGTTTCATGGCTTCCACGATATTGTTGGGGAATTACACCAAAACGATGCCGATCACGATGATAATAGTACCCAAAAATGCGGAATAAAATAATCAACAAGAACACAAATATTTACATGGTTCACCCCAAAATAGGTTACGTCCACAGAGCACTGCAACTTTTATATCAGGAGAAATATTACAACAAGTGTATACACCAATACACTCAATATTTCTCACTCCCAACCAGAGTATACCGAGAAAATAATTTCTCTAACTCACACAAGAGAATTACCGCACTCAAGAAAAAAATACACTCTTTTTTTCTATGCACTCTCTTTTTATCAAAGCTGAAAAGATTTTGATTTTTGGGATACAATAACTGAAGGAATTGAGCTCTATTATAACTAATTCCCTCGTTCAGCTTTGCAAATTTTTCGATGTGGGATACGTCAGAAAACAAGTTTTTTTATTATTTTATTTAATGTGGGTCCCACTCCAATAAATAAAATCTTACCCAACAATTCTCCCACTTGAAGACTTGATTTCAATCATGTCTTCACACCATCAGTGCAGCATCTCATACCTCCTTTGTTAGTCCAGGAGACCAACTGAAGTCAAACACAACTTCAGTTTTTCAATTATAACAGCCTTTGTGAGCATATCAACTGGATTCTTGCTTCCAGGAATCTTCTCAAGTTTTAAGACTCCATTCACCCGATCTCTAAGGATCCTCATTCCAAGGATTTGTTTTGCAGCACCCAAATGCTTCAAAGCAAATTCCTTTGATAACTCTTTCTCGAGTTTATCAATCTCCTCCAGACAAGCTCCTGCTATCAACATATCATCTACATATATCAGTAGCATGATATAATAATCATCAAGCTTCACATAACAACAGTGATCAGCTTGATATCTCAGAAAATCATCATTATTCATTATACCATCAAACTTCTTGTACCACTGTCTTGGAGCTTGTTTGAGACCATACAAGCTCTTCTGAAGTTTGCACCCCATTTTCTCTTTCCCTCGTACTTCAAATCCCTATGATTGATTCATTTCTTCATCTAGCTTACCATGAAGAAACGTCGTATTTACATCTAACTGTTCTAGATGTAAATATTCTTTTACCATCAATCCAAGTACAGTCCTGATAGTAGTTAACTTTACCACCAGAGAGAAAATATCAGTGTAACCAATGACTTCCTTTTCACCTTTTACAACAAGTATTTCTTTGTGCCGCTTGCTACCGCCATGTTCTAACCGGTACTCCCACTTGCTATGTAAAACCTTTTTACCTTCAGAAAGTTCTGACAACTCCAACATGTGATTGGATGACGGTGAATCCATCACATCTTCCATGGCTAACTCCCACTGTTTAAAGGTCTCATAAACATCCGATTTATTTTTCACAAAATAAACCAAAAATTTCCTGCTCGAACCGTCAACAGTAGTGCCATAATATCTTGAGCGATCTCCAAGGAATGTCACAGGAGATGGTCCACATACATCAGTATGTACCAGCTCCAAATCCGCTGATTTCGGTTCTCTAACCTCTTTTGAAAAGCTTACCTTTTTCTACTTTCCAAAAAATACAGCTTCACACAGCTTGTGTTCAAAGATCTTTAATTCCGGTAGCTTTCCGTTTGAAACAAGCATCTTCATTCTCTTCTCACTCGTATCCCCAAGCCTGCTATGCCATAGACTTGAATTAGCTCCAACATCCACAGCCGCTAATTTATTTCTCAAACTGGAAGTTATATAAAGTGTTCCAGTTTTATTTACTCGAGAAACAATCATGGCTCCTTTTTTCACTTTCCAGGAACCATCACCAAAGGTCACCTTATGACCTTCGTCGTCAAGCTGTCCCACTGAAATCAGATTGGGTGCCAACTCTGGTACATGCCTTACTTTGTTGATTTTCCAGACAGATCCATTTGTCATCTTCATCCGGATATCACCCATACCAATTATTTCCAAAGGTTTTCCATCAGCCAGGAAAACTTTTTCGTAATCTCCTGCAATGTAATTATCTAATACATCACGATTACCAGTGGTATGAAACGAAGCTCCCGAGTCCATAACCCAATAATCAACCCGGCTTTCCATGGATAGTAATAGAGCATCATGTACCTCATCAGTAACAACATTAACGTCGTTCTTTGTTGATTTACAATTCTTTTTCAAGTGACCAGTCTCACCACAGCTCCAGCACTTCACATTCTTTTTAAATGTGTTATTGTCTTTTTCATTTCTTGACTTGGATCTACCATGCCATTGGTTAAAACTCTTTTCGCCACTCCTGCCACTTCCTCTATTCTCAATATTTAGAGCAGATCTCAATGATGTTCCTTCACAAGAATCCATCTTACGAACTTCTTCAGCAAGAATTTGATCTCTGACATCATTGAATTGTAGCTTTTTTTTCCAACAGAGTTGTTAACCGCTGCCCGCATCGGTTCCCAATTGTCTGGTAAAGACGCCAAAAGAATAATTGCCCGTATCTCATCATCAAATTTAATTTCAACCTATGTCAGCTGTGAAACAATCGTGTTGAATTCATTGATGTGTTTAGCCACCGATGTATCTTATCTCATTTTCAAGTTAAATAACTTCTTCATGAGATGTACTTTATTATTTGCCGATGGCTTTTCGTACATGTCCGACAAAATGGACATCATCACCTCTGTTGTTTTGCCTCCACCACGTTATGTGCTACGTTCTTCGTTAAGGTTAATCGTATTACACCTAACACTTGTCGGTCAAGAACCTTCCAGTCATCATCCTCCATCTTTTCCGACTTCTTTCCAGATAGAGGTTGATGCAACTTCTTGCTATACAAATAATCAATAATCTCTAGTCGCCAGAACGTAAAATCTGTACCGTCGAACTTGTTGATTCCCGGTCCCGATCCATCTTCTCTGGCCATCACTTCTCTAGCCTTAGAAAAAAAATCTAAAAAATCTTTTCTGATGTGGAAGATCAGACAAAGCTGCAACCACAGATCATACTCATAATTCTTAAGATTTTCACAACAAGGCTCTGATACCAGTTGTTGGGGAATCACACCAAAACGATGCTGATCACGATGATAATAGTACCCAAAAATGCGGAATAAAATAATCAACAAGAACACAAAGATTTACGTGGTTCACCCCAAAATAGGTTACGTCCACGGAGCACTGCAACTTTTATATCAAGAGAAATATTACAACAAGTGTATACACCAATACACTCAATATTTCTCACTCCCAACCCTAGTATAACGAGAAAAAAATTTCTCTAACTCACACAACGGAATTCCCGCACTCAAGAAAAAATACACTTTTTTTTGCTATGCACTCTCTTTATATCAAAGCTGAAAAGCTTTTGATTTTTGGGATACAATAACTGAAGGAATTGAGTTCTATTTATAAATAATTCCTTCGTTCAACTTTGCAACTTTTTCAATGTGGGATACGTGAGAAAACAAGTTTTTTTTATTATTTTATTTAATATGAGTCCCACCCCATTAAATAAGATCTTACCCAACAGATATATCCTGAGAAGACGGCTCCACGTTGATGTGGAGGTTCTAATAGAATGAGACTTCAAATGCAGCTATACTGATACATGAGGAGACAAACAAATTGAAGGAGGATTTAGCCACATAAAATAAGCGGTCTGATGTAGTTCAAATGGAGTTTCAAGAGTCGAAGAAGGAGAACAAGTTGTTGAGAAATCGAATGTCTTCTTTGGAAGATCAAGTATGTCTTCTGGTGACTGGCTTGTCTCAAAGAGCATCTATGCAGCCACTCGTACAGTCCTACGACCGCACAGTCCACTCATGCAGCTCCTCTCACAGCGACAAACTCGTCGTTATACCATTACACGATCATATATCCTTACATAGATGTGGGTAACAACATATTGGGCAATCATAGGACTTGGACTACGATGATGACAATGACGACGAACACAAGGATAGTGATGGTTACGAGGAGGACGATTACGATGATGATGAGACCGAGGCACCTTATGATTTTATTATATTTTGTTGAAGTTGTTTATTGCATAATGTTATTATATATCGTCATTTCAAAATTTTAGTGTATATATTTTCCTTATAATTATATATCAATATTAATATTAGTTGGATTTGAAATATTTTTATTCATTTAAACAATCTCTACTTATTATTATAGGAAATTTTGGGCTCTTGAATCATAATATTATCACTATCACTCTAACTTATAGTAGCAGAAGCGTGTATAATCCTTGACTTTACAAAATATAACAAAAAATACGAATTTTGCAGAAAAATCTCGATCTTGTTAAGTCAAAATTTATATTTTATCAATTTACATCCTATTTGGAGTCTTGAAATCTGTATCTGAAATTTACAATAAATTAAATACAATAGAGATTAAGTCTTCGGGGACTTAGTGATGGAATATATTGGGTTTATATATAGTTAACAAATCAAATAATAATATATCAGTGCAGTATTTCGATATGAAATAAAATATATCAATAGTAACGCATCATTATGGAAATATCTTATCAAGTGAAATGTAATGATTGTTTAAGATTCTGGAGTGAATATCGTGGGATAAAGAGGTGGATCCCAGCAATATTCACGTAACATTTTTTCCCACGTATACTCAAGTAGAATCCGTAAAATCGATCATTTACGAGCAAATCAAAATGAAACCAGGATAATCAATGTCTGCCTTTTATGAAAGAATCAAGGGAATTTTAATTGAAAAGTTGATGCTCAAGGCACATGACAGGTGAAGCTAAACAATTATCTAAATTGACTCAGTTTACTCGATCTAAGATCACATTTGGAGATGCCTCTCAAGGTAGAATCGTGAGTAAAAGTAAGCTTATTCATGGTCACATTATTATTGAATATATACTAATTGTCGAAAATCTTAAATACAATTTGATTAGCGTAAGCCAACTGTGTGATCATGGCTGCTCAGTTGAGCTCCATAAACTTATTTACACCCTCAGAGATAATTCTAGAAACATTATAATGATAGGTGGCAGATGTCTTTGTTTCTGTTAAAGTTTGAGGGTATTACAAGTTTTGCTGGCATCTCTCTGACTGATATGGAATAGATATAACAAGCAAAGCTGTTAAATTGTCAGATGCTAAGAAAGGGCTCAAGATAGAGTATCATTTACCGACGGATGTTTTGGCCAAAATTTTGATTGCTAAGAGAATAAAGAACAACTGGTCATTTATTATGTTCAATATTTTGAAGAATATGATGAAGCATACCAAGTAATCTTTTGGCTTCGCAATTCAGTTGAGTAAATTATTTGACGACTCTGGCATTCCTCTGAACGAACCAACAACTCTTCATAAACTCAGAATGCTGAATGCACAGAGCATCATGGCCCTGAGGCCCAAGAAAATTTCACCGGCAAGACTGATAGAGGTTAAGAAGGAGATTGGGGAGGTGGTAGCTCTGGCTAAGAAATTTAAAACAGTGAATAGCAAAATCAACTCCGCTACCAAGCCCAAGACTAAGAGGAAACTAATCACTCATGAGAGTGACTCTGAGACAATACCTGTACCACCAATTAAGAAAGATAGAACCACCAAGATTAGACCAGTCTCATCAACACTGAGCAAGCTAGCACCATTGTTTATTGTGAAGAAGGAGAAGAAGAAGAAGACCGAAGACCAAGGTGAAGGAAAATGATCTAGTTTTACCATAAAATGATGCCAAGGTAGCCACTGCTAAGGCAACTGACGAGGAAGTTTCGCTAAACCTGCAGAAAATTTGACCTTGGTTGGGATAGTTTCTCATCTCTAGACAGTTGCTTCACCCACCATTCAACCGGCAGCAAGGCCTAAGGGCATGGTAATCAAGGATCGCATTCGGTACAACAGGTCTGGACTGGACTCTAGTTTCTCTTCTAAAGGGATAAAAGGAAATGGAAAAGTGAAGTTGGTCCAAACTGAGGATTCCATATCACTATCTGCAATCCAAACTCAAATTGATTTATTAATGGATGAAATGAATGAATACACCGATACCAAAACTGAAATTTTTTATGAATAGTATCAGTTTAGGTCAGTCATTATTTCTTGCGAACTGAAGAGGAAAGAGACTTTGAAGAAATTTATTACTCTCGTAAAGACTGTGACGAAGGTTGTGAAAGCAAAGACATGAGCTCATGCCTTGGAAATAAGAGAATATTTCTTCGATTTGATGAAAATAAAAAATTGCCCTTGATTTGTGAAGAACTGGAGAATAAATATGATCTAACTTGTCCAATTTATTCAATTGAATGTGGATTTAAGCTCTTTACAAATGAAAGTCAAATTCTGGGATATGGACCAACAATTATTTATATATGTTAACTCTGAAAGAAAGGAAAATTCCAAAAACTCTACCATAGATAAAAAAAATTGAGAAGATTTCTTCAGTTCAGGTCCAACAGGAGTCAAGCCAAGCTGGGCCATCATCCAGTTTGGCTGAGCCTGGATTTGACTCAACTAAATCCGTAATCACTCTAGCACCAGAAGTTTAGTTGACAACTACACCGCACCAGTTGAGGACATGTCTCTACTCAATTTTGATGAGATCATACCGAGAGTATTACATATGTTTTTGAAAAATACGTTAAGAGAACTGATGCAACAATAAAGGAAGTCAAAGAACCAGTTTTGGAAGCTTCAGTTTAAAATCAAGAGGAACAGATGGCAGTTGAAACTGAAGTGGAGTTTGTGCGCGAAATTGTTTCTTTAGTACCAAGATCAGTTCCAACACCAGTTCAATCAATTGAAGTTCTAATTACTACTATCACTATCCTTGAATCATTCTTTATTTCTCAATCATTGAGGGACCATCTTGCTCCAAACAAATCAATGGTTGAAAAGTCAGTAACAGTGGGAAATCAAACTGAAGTTGTTGAGACAATTGAGAAAAATGTTACTTTATAAGTTGAGCCAGTGGCATCTACTTCAGTTGAAAAAGGTTATATTGCATAACAAAGCCATCGGTTAATCACTTTTCCTAATCCAAAAGCTCATATAATGGTTGATTCACATGATTTTGAGCTTAGAGAAGATTTTTCCATGGATAATAATATGTTAAATATAACTGGAATCAATGCATTGCTTACACAAGTCAAGAGATGACAGAGACTGACTGCAACTCATATCGAGAATCTGAAAGATAAAGTGTTCAAAGACGTCTTAGGCCTATCTAAAGATGTCAATATGTTATTTATCAAGTTGGAGTCCATGATAAAGAACTATGCTTCAACATCAGAACTATCTAGTTCTCATGATACTATTACACAGAAGATGGATCTAGTGCATGACAGATTAAATTCAAAGATAGATTCAGTTCACACCCAGCTATCTGCAAAGTTCGACACTACGTCTACACAAATGACTTCGGAAGTACAATGATATGTGGCTGCTCCATGCGTTAAAAAAAAAAAAGAGGAAGTGAGCCTCAAGGAAAAACCTAATAAATCTAATGAGAAATGTACTTCAAAGAAGTTAGAGAAAAAAAAAAGAAGATAGAGAAAAAGACAAAAGATAGTTGTATTTGCTTCTATTAGTTTACATGAGTTTTCTTCAGTTTATCTGATATTTATTTTATCAATTCATTATCGCTTAATTTTTTCAAACACTAAAAAAGAGAAAATTGTTGGATCAATTAAGATTTTTGTGTTAAACACAAATCTTAAGGAAAAATTGAACTTTGCTAAACTGAAGTAACAAATTCCACAATCTAAACTAAATTAACATACAGACTGAGATGACGAACACTAAAATTTATCCGTTTACCAAGTCTAGCAGTCGAGGAAATTCACATGGACATCAGTTTACGTCTAGAAAAGCTAAACTAATGATTGGATAAGTTTTGCCATACAAAACTGACCGCAACAGTGCACGATAGTTAGAGAATATTGACGTGGACAAAAGACAAGCCAAAAAAACTTTTATTTGGAACGAATCCTTTCGAAATTCGATACCGTTGAACTCAGAGTCTATAAATAGAAAAGGAATTTAGTTGAGTAAGACACTACAAATTTGACACAGATTCAAGCATTCGGGCTTTCAAGTATTTGAGATAACTTCAGTCAGTCAAGTACATTTTACAAAGAATTGTAACTGATCATTGAATATCGTTAATTGATAGGAGAATTCATTGTAATTTATTTTATTCGAAAACAATTTTTATATTGTTTCTTCGTTCAGTTGAGTAGACTAGGAGTTTCAGTTTTGGCAGTGTTATATCCAAACTGAACAGGGTTTGTACTACTTGTAAATATCAAAGCCTTCTAGTGAGTTTTTTCAAAACAATGAATGGATGATGTAGAAGCTTGAGTTCTCCGAACATCCAGAAACAAACTTACGTAGATTTTACTTTCAATTTACATGTTCAAGTCATTATTTGAACTATTCTAATTTATTAGTTTGACTTCTTTCCGCACATATTTTGTTAGTCAACTAACATTGACAAACAAAAATACCAAGTTCAGTTTCTAATCAAACTGGATTATCATTAAATTAAGAAACTTTAGTAAGTGTTTATTTAACATTTCTCCATTTCTAAACATTTTAATCGATCCTATCAATTAACATAGTTGTTTGCGTCCATGAAAAATATATATATAATTTTTCAATTGGAAAATTAAAAAAATACATAGATTTGGTCATATAATTAAACATATTTCAATCCATATTGTATGACAAAATATATTGTTCTTCTTAAAATTAATTATAGAGAATATTACAATTCTAATCTTGTATATTTGTTTTTTCATATTTTATTAAGTTGTATTGTCAAATTTCAGTTTTAATCCAATATTTGTTTTGTTTCCGTAATTTTGATCAATTTTCTGACATGAGATGATCACTTAACACTGACGTAACATTTATGTACGTGTGTAATGCAAAATCAGTGACCTTGATTTTAAAAAAAAAGTAGCAAGTAAAATTACCAACAATGGAAAGATACTTTACTAAAATCCAATTTTTATAACATAGGAGACAAAAATTACGAAGAAAAAATTTTGAGGACAAAGGATCAACATTTTTTATTGAGCTGACGAGTGATTATCATGTGGAGGCATTTTCGGGTTCTTTTTTCTTGTCACTAATTTTTTTTTGGTTTCATGTGGAGGCATTTTCGGGTTCTTGCAAGATATTTGTTTAGTGGGTTGTCAATTTTCAGAAAACGAGTGTAATTTAAAAATAAATATTGGATTGTCTAGAAGTGGAGAAAATTATCGAATTTTCATTATAATGATATGAAATTTAAAATTTTTGATATTTATCGAAATATAAAAATAATATATATAAATTAAAAAATATATGTATTTTTTTGATATAATACGATACACTATACTAATTTTGTATCGGTTAGAAAATAATTTATGGGTGATAATCAAACAAAGGGACCACTAACGTATGTAGGGTCAGATTTTTAAAAAAAAAAAAAAAGTTATCATATTTTTTGGAAGGTTCAGTATCAATATTTGCTAGAAAAAATTAATCATATATTTTTTGGAAGGTTCAGATCAATAATTGATAGCTCATAATATATAAGTACAATATCCAATAAAATATTGATATGATTGTTTTCAATGTTTGGTAGTAGATAAAATATTGTCAATTATTGAATTTGAGAAGGATTTGAGAGATAAATTTTATATTATAAGTGGAGTTAGGTGGAGCAATAATAGAGGTAGACAAATAATGGCACATTAATTGTGCATGCTGAATTTTCGGATGAATGACAGATAATTTCACAAAAGAAATGTTCAGATGGAAGACAAGTTTTTTATATGTGTTTTCACACAGTCGAGCTCTATAAATAGAGATCTCTTCTATCATTGAGAGATCACCTCATTCTAAGTTTATAGTATTTGAATGCTTAGTTCTATAATATTTATGAGATATTTGTTTTCTTGTGTTAAGAGAGTGTGCTTTTAAAGAAAAAACCTTGTGAGTAATTGTATTTCATGATATATTATAGAGAAATTCTTTTCATTCTGCCCATGGTTTTTACTCTAATAATTTTTACGGGTTTTTTTATGTAAAACTCGGTGTCTAATTTTATGTTTTACTTTCATTTTATTATCGCAAGATGTTGTACGGGGGACCAACAAGTGGTATCAGAGCCTTGGTTTAAATTTTTTTAAAATTCTGAGTATGCACTGTGAGTGCAGCTTCGACTGATCTTCCACATCAGAAAAGTTTTTTTGAGATTTTTTATTAAGATAGTATTATTTTGTCTAGTTTATTAAATTGTTGTAGACATAATGACAAATAGGTACGATATAAGAAAGTTCAATAAAAGTAATTTTATGCTATGGAAAATAAATATACAAGTAGTTTTAAGAAAGAAAAATTGATTGGCGGCTATTGGACAGACCGGTAGAAATGATGAACGATGGAGAATGGAATGATATGAATGATAATACTGTTGTCAATCTACACTTGGCAATAAAAGACGAAGTACTGTCAAGAATCTCGTAGATAAAAGCAACAAAAGTTATCTGGGATACTCTGACGAAGATGTACGAGCTCAAGTCACTACACAACAAGATTTTCTTAAAGAGAAGGATTTATACTCTTTGGATGGCGGAATCTTCATCGATGACCGACCATATCAACACACTAACTACTCTATTTGCCCAACTCACCTCTATGGCATAAAATAGAGGAAGAAGTCTACCAAATTCATATGATCGACTTATCATCAACTTAACCAACAATATTCTAATGAGCTCTCTAAAATTTGACAATGCCTTAACTGTGGTTCTCAAAGAAGAAAACACACAAGAAAAATGAAGATAGGTTGGTAACTTCGAAGCAGATAGATGCTTTACCGATGATAAGAAAAAGATTTATAGACCGTGAGTTCGGTTGGAGTCAAAGATGCGGTAGATCAAAATCGAGAAGTAGGAAGAAAAATATTTACTATTTTAAATGCAGCGAATGCAGCGGTAAATGGCACTTCTAGTAAGAGTGTACGAGTATTGAGAAAGGATCTCAAGAAAATGTAGCCGGTACTTCAGGCGGTAGTGAAATATTATTCAGCGAACCAGCAACAGTTGCAGAAGGCAGACACAAATTTTAAGACACATGGATTATTGATTCAGGAGCGATGTGGCACATGAAGTCTCAAAGAGAATTGTTCGATCAGTATGAACCAGTCTCAGGAGAAGCTGTATTCATGGGAAATTATCATCCCTTAGAAATCATTGGATCGCTTCCTTCAAAATAAAAATGTTTGATGGAACCATTTGCACCATACATAACGTATGACCTGTGAAGAGACTGATGAAGAATCTTTTCTCCTTAGGGCAATTGGATGATATCGGTTGTAAAAATCGTATCGAGAATGTGATCAAGAAAATTGTGAAGGACGCACTTGTGGTTATGAAAGCAAAAAAAAATTGTTACAAATATGTATGTACTTTGGGGAGAAACACACGAAGAGGCGGAACTAGTGGTTGAATCGATTGGCGTAGGAGAAGAATTAACAATGTTATGACATAGAAAGCTTGGACATATGTCAAAACGAGGGTTGAAAATTCTCTCAGAACGAAAGTTGTTGTCGGGGCTTAAAAAGTGTCATTACTCTTTTGTGAGCAATGTTGTCACACTCCGAAACTGTGGTTAGTCAATATATGTATTGTCTAACAATCACACAATTTGTAACAAGAAGTCTCATAGTAATCAAACATCCAAATCAATCTATTTCATAAAAATAGATAAATGTCTTTACAATGCGATTCAAAATAAAATGCGGAAGCGAATTATAAAATTAACAAATTGAATTATTAACTATGCTATCGACTAACACGGTCTCGGGACACGAGAACGTTGTTCACAATTTTTAAACAAGAAGCCTCATAGTAATCAAATATCCAAATCAGTATATTTCATAAAAATAGATAAACGTCTTTACAATGAAATTCAAAATAAAATGCGGAAGTGAATATTAAACTTAACAAAATTGAAATATTAACTATGCTTGATCTCGAACTAGTTCTTCATCACCATCCCCAAAACATGGTTTTCTCATCCTCGTCTAATTTCTCTTCTTTCTTATTTGTGGAGGAAGAGTAAAGGGTGATTGTTTGGGGAAACGTTCAGCAAGTGAGGGCCGATCGTGTACAACAAATTACTAAGATACATATACATATAGAGAATCATAAATTAATTATAAGCATGCCGAATCCAATAAAAACAGAATATTGACATAGCACTGAAAATCATCTTTTTTCCCATGGTCTAGTGATCATTCCCTATATGTTACTCTTATAAGGGCGAGACCCAATAAGCGGTTCGAATATCCCATAAAATCAGGACCGTATCAAATCAAATCAAACATCATAATTTCCTATACCATTTCTAACTCGAATCATTACAGTGTATTTCAAATAATTCAAACATGCTTTCGAATAACTAAGAACAAGTGTGCCAAATTTTATATATACAAAAACAAAAACCCACTTACAAAGAAATATGAACATCAAAAGACCACTTATCGGACAAAATAAGTCTGCAAAACTTTATCAAATATACATATAAATAAGCCCACCTAGAAAAAAAAATTGTGCCAAACTCTATATATACAAAAACTAAAACCCACTTACAAAGAAATANTTAACTGATACTTGGGAAAAACTTGGGTCGAACCTCGGCAGAACTTCGTGTGAACTTGGGCAGAACCTCGATCTCCATTTTGGCAGCACTTAGATAAAACTACAGTGGTTGAATGCAACCTCTCCTCTTTACTTGAAGTGGTCGAGACTTATGAGTGATTTGGGAGGATTTTTCGTGTGGTTTTACACTAAACCAAGGTCTCTATTTATAGTTCTCCAAAGGTGAGTGAATGGTTATTCCATTCATTGTCATTTATCTTATCTTAAATGTAATTATTCATGGTCATTAGCCTCCCCTTAAAGGAACCTATTCATGAGCATTAACCTCCTATTAAAAACATGTATTCATGGTTATTAACCTCCTCTTAATTACCATTATTTTACTCTTTAATATAGGTATTTTAATGGTTGATTTATTATGGTTTAAATTAGTCATTAAAATGGTGATAAATGGTCAATAATGAGGGGAAAATTATTATTCAAATTTCCAAGAGTATGACTGCATAGAACTCAAAAATATTGTGCCAAAATGAGCTGAAATTTACTAATACATATTCAGTTCTTCACAGTTGTGTTACCAGTAAACAACACATATTAAAGTTTGAAACTTAAACAGCCAAAAAAAAATGTATAATGGAGCTGATTCATTCGAATGTTTGGCAGGAAAATGTTGTATCCCTAGGAAGAGCGAGATACTTTATCTTATTCATCGATGATTTCTCTAGGAGATGTTGGGTGTATCCAATCAAGAGGAAATCATATGTTTTCCAGGTCTTTGAAGATTTCTAAGCGCGGCTTGAACTTGATTCTGAAAAGAAAAATGAAGTGTTTGATGACTAACAATGGAAGATAATATATCAGTTACGAATTTGATGCATTTTGTCAACATGACAGTTCACGACGTCTTACACACCTCAATAGAATGGAGCGGCAGAACGGATGATCAGAACCTTATTGGACAGAACAAGAGCTACGTTGTGGGCTGGGGTCTAGATAAGTCAATTTGGGCAGAAGCAGTCAAAACTGCTTGTTATATTATTATTCGTCCTCTTTCAGTGGCGATTGATCTAAAGACTCCATTAAAGATGTGGAGTAGAAAGCCGGGTAATTATTATAATTTGCATACATTTGGAAGTCCTTGGACTTTCTGTTCAATGATCAAGAAAGATCGAAGTTGGATTCGAAATCCAGAATATGTATCTTCTTTGGTTATACTGATGGAGTAAAAAAGTTTCACTTGTGAGATCTTACTGTTCACAAGTTTGTCATCAGCATGTATGTTATCTTCAAAGAAGATAAAGTAAAGGGAGACAAAGGCACACTGAATTTAAAAACTACTATAATTCAGGTGGAAAATAAGACAGACAAAGATAAAATTTCTTGTGAAGCAGTACTAGAGCACGAGGAACAAGAACATGTTGAGTATGAGGTTTCAATGTGAGGCAGTCAACTCGAGACAGAAGACTACTTGGTTGGATTTTAGATTATATTACTAAAAGAATTATCGCATATTTTTTTATTAAGAGAGGATGGTGAGCCATCGAGTTTCTATAAGGCTACTCAAAGCTCAGATGTATCTATGTTGATGGTAGTAATGATGGAAGAGTTGGAGGTATTAAACAGAAATTAAACATGAGATCTTGTCACAATACCGCGACGGAGGAATGTCATTGGTAACATATGGGTCTAGCAAGGCCGCAGGCCTAGTGCTGCGGCGCCACAAGGGCAGCGCCGCGGTGCTAGGCTTGCGCAGAATGGGCGCTGCAGCGCTCCCTGGTGAGTGCTGCGGCGCTAATCCTGCGCGCAACCAACCAAAATAACACCTTTTGATGCAATTTTAAAAGTCACGCTCAAACGACTCGAACCAATGCAACGAAACTCAACCTAGGACGCTATGGCAATGTTCCGAACTCACACAACACCCCAAAATGACGATGCACCACAAAAAACGCAACACAACCCGTGAACACGACCTTTTGACACCAAAGCTTTTCCTACGACTTCTAATGCAACCAAGTGCCTACCGACACGAAATGAAGCACCAAAAATCAAACCCACATCATAATTAATATACCTAAATGCAGCAGTGATCAACCGTCGGTTTCCAACGAAGCCTGCAACAATAAAACTTCAAGAACACGTCAAGAACGCATTTTCATAAAATCACAGTTTGAGCAGTCCCACGAAAACAATCCTAACTCACTCGTTTCTTGTCCAAAAATTACGAATTTACAGTCAAATTGAAGGTATCAAAAATTACTACGTTTTATATGTTAAAAACCTTTCCAGAAAATCAACCGAATTTTCGCAAAAATCGAAATAACAACAGACACATTTTTAGATCTAAAAATTTGATCCAAAAATCATTTCAAATGTTTTTGCTCAAACTTTCTCACAACATACATGGATTTTTATGAATAATAAACAACACAACACATAATATAACGAGATCAATGCAGAAACAATAGAATAAACATGTCTTTGATCTTTAAAAATACCGAAACGACAATACTGAAGCGGGAACGATGCGAGGGTTGATCCAGAACGAATTGCGACTCGATTTCTTGCAACAAAATCAACGTGAATCGCTGGAAAAATTGCAAAGAAAGGTGGAATCTGCTGGACCGCTTAGAACCCTAATTTTTCTTTAAAAAAATGATATGAAAAGGTAATGAAATGTGTGTGTGTGTGTAAAACCGAAGTGTGTGTGTGTGTGTGTGAAAGTGGGTGTGTGCGTGAGTTTGTGGTTAATTAGGGGAAAAAGTGCTTAATCAAGAATTAAAAATGTTAATAAAAAGTTAATCCCCACTATTAAATAACAACCCCATTTAAAAATTAAAATACACACATGCTAAACTTTAAAAGTTTTAAAATCTTAAAATCACTAAATAAATAAATTAGGCTTTAAAATGCTTAAAACTTAATAAATCATTTAAAATGCTCCAATCCTAAGTTAAAATAAAATACCACATTTTAAAATCGCCAAAATCGTCGTCGGTCTCTTTTTTTGGATCCTGCATTGAATGATCGCCTAAACATGAAACTCAAGAAAAAAAAACATTTTAACGTGCATCGCATAAACATTAATAATTAAAATAATACAATTTCATAAATCATGCATCAATCAAATCATTTTAAAATTAATTAAATGATTTAACAATTTAAATAAATACATGGGTTTTACGTGTACTGATTTTGAGCTCTACAGATTTGATTATTATATCACGAGTCTTAGATACAACAGACTCAGCCCATACCCTGGTACATATTTCAAGAGGTCTGGTGATGATGACATCATTTTATTGTTATATGTGGACGATATGTTAGTAGCAAACCCCAACAAAGATCACGTCCAACAATTGAAAGAACGGTTGGCTAGGGAATTTGATATGAAGGACTTGGGACCAACAAATAAAATTCTAGGGATGTAAGTTAACCGAGACATATGTAGCAGAAAAATTTGGCTTTCCCAGAACAATTATTTGAAGAAAGTCTTGCAACGCTTCAGCATGCAATATAGTAAGTCAATTTCGACCCATCTTCCTGCTATCTTCAAGTTATCTTCCGAGATGTATCTTAGCAGCGAAGCAGAGAGGATGAAGATTTCTCGAATACCATATGCATCAGTAGTGGGAAATTTGATGTTTGCCATGAACTGTACAAGGCCGGACATTGCTCAAGTAGTGGGAGCAGTTAGTCGATATATGGCGAATCCTGGATGAGAACATTAGAGTACGGCTAAAAGGATCCTTAAAATATATTAATGGTATCTCAAATGTTGCATTATGTTTTGTGAGATCGAATTTTACACTCAAAGGTTATGTCGATTCAAATTATGCAGGTGATCCTAATAAGAGTAAATCTACTACTTGTTATGTATTTATACTTGTAGGGCGAGCTGTAAGCTGGGTTTCAAAACTGCAAATAGTTGTGGCGTTATATACAACGGAGGCAGAATATATGACATCTACTCAATCATATAAAGAGACAGTGTGGATTAAAAGATTATTGGAAGAGATCAGACACAAACAAAAGAAGGTTCCTTTGTTTTGTGACAGTCAGAGTGCCTTGTACACCGTAAGGAATCCAACCTTTCATTCTAGGACTAAAAACATTGGAGTTCATTTTCACTTTTTTCGAGAAGTAATGGAAGAAGGAAGTGTTGATGTGCAGAAGATCCATACAAAAGATAACATAGTTGATATTCTGACCAAGCAAATCCACAAGTGTCCTAGCAAAAACGTAAGCAGTGTGAAGTGTCAAGACTGAAAGGATGTATGGAGATATGTTTGATTCTCAATCAAATCTTTAAGTGGGAGAATGTAAGTGGATTTTGGTGGAGCAATCATGGTGATAGACGGATAATGTCACATTAATTGTGCGTGTTGAATTTTCGGATGAAAGACAGATAATTTGACAAAAGAAATGTTCAGACGAAAGACGCATTTTTTATACCCATTTTCATACGGATGAGGAGCTCTATAAATAGAGATCTATCCTCTCATTAAGAGATCATCTCATTTTCAAATCTTCTATCAGTTTACAGTATTTGAGTGCTTAATATTTGTGAGATGTTCTCCTGTATTAAGAGAGTGTATTTTTTTTTAAAAAAATATAGTGAGTGATCATACACTATAAAATATTATAGTTTAATTCTTTTCATCTTACCTTTGATTTTTACCTTAATAATTTTTAGGAGTTTTCTTTGTAGATCTCGACATCTAATTTTATGCATTATTTTCATATTATTATATCAAGATGATGCACCTGATACGAAGACAGATGACATCAATCTTGAATGTATTGAATGTTGGTAAACTGTTGAACTAACTTTGATTTTTTTTATTTTTCAGTCTTATTTCGCCGTAATGCCGACGTTGCATCGTAACATGTTGACACAAAAACAAAAACATATGAATCATCTGATAACACGTCATCAATTGTACCAAAATAGTCGAAAATTAAAAATTAGTATATCAATACCAAATTTAAAAATTTAATGGACCAACAACTCAAAAATTATTTTTCCTTTTGTGTTATTTTTTATAGTTAAATAAAATTTTAAAATATAGAATTTTATAAATATAGTGTATTATTTATATAAAAATTAGTTTAATATTATTTTGNCAAATGTTTCTCTAAAATAAACACACATTTCGAGCTAAAATAACCTGTCCAAATTATTCAAAATTCAGATGGTACTTAAAATATATTTTGTATTGATTAACAACACATATATGCTACAATTAAGCATAACAATACGAAACTTAGAAATATATAATTTTCACAATTCCAAGACATATACTGATCAACCCCCAAATTATTTTCCACATAATAATTAATTATAAAATACGCTTACACTTCAAACATCAAGCCAAAGCCTTCTGATATCTCTAACACGACTTCTTCTGAAAATTCAAGCACCACAATACGCTTTTAGAGCATCTGGGGATCTCTGACCCGCTTCTGAATAATAAAAATCAAGAAACTTAACATGATCAAAGGGTTTGAACAGCAAAGGATGCTCTTCATCAATCATTTCTTCGGGGGCTTTAATAATGTGACCTTCTTTTGGAACTGAAAATAGTCCTATCGAATAACGAGCAACGCTCCCTTTCATCGTAACCCTGTGATATGCAGAATGCAGCCTTCCATTTGTCCACGCCTTTGGGACAAAAAATAGTTTAGCGCTTAGAGTTTGATCCTATTTATATTACATATATGTGTGTATGCTTTCACATGCATATATCTGATTGGATATTTACAATTATCTTCCCCTAACATGATTAATATTTGTCATTGTAAGTCCGGTAGGTTTTCATGTTGCAAGTTTAGTCATGTAAATATGATGTTTATCATCACTTTTAATTATTTTTTATCAGAGTGCTGATGTGATATCAGAAATTGATGAAATAATGCCTTAAATTAATTAGGTGGAATCGGAAACTACTGACATGTCTAATTTCATGTCAGCATTACGATAAAAATGACTAAAACTAAGAATAATTACCAACGTAACTTACATAACGCAACTTGAAAACTTAAATGACTAAAGGCAAAAACTTGTGTAAGACGGTCTCACGGGTCGTATTTTGTGAGATGGATCTCTTATTTGGGTCATCCATAAAAAAATATTATTTTTTATGCTAATAATATTATTTTTTATTGTGAATATCGGTAGAGTTGACCCGTCTCACAGATAAAGATCCGTGAGACCGTCTCACAAAAGACCTACTCATGACTAAAAATAGAAAATGTCAAGTTATATGATAGTATTTTTCTCTTATTTATTCAGAGAGAGCAACACAAGTATTCATTTTGGAATACAAATAAATGGCAAAAAAAAAAAAAAAACCCTAACTAGAAGGAAAAATGATATAAAGGTGATTTTGTAAATATAATATTTTCAACATGGATTTATCAATCACTAGCGATATATTATTGAAATTATTTTACTATGCCAAAATCATTCTATTTAAAATGATGTATTTCATGAGAATGAACTTTAGTTAAGAGGAGATATAACAAATTAGGAGGGAGAAAAACAATATTAATTCTTATGAAACTATATATAAAATTTAAATCAATTTAATTTTATCATCTTAAAAATCTCCTTTAACCATTCACAAATAGTTCCAGAAGTGGTCATGATGTATGTCTCCATGCATACGTTGGGCCGAAATCTCCCAAAAAACAAGCAACAAATTTTCACATTTTCCCCGTTCAACTCACCACTTTCCGTGTTCTTTCCACTGCTTTCTCCTCCTATAAAATAAGTTGAATTCACCCAACTTTCTCAACCCCCAGCTCCCACTCTTCTCCTCTTATGCACACAATCAATTCCACCCTTACCTCTTTTATCTAATCTTCTTTCTTATTCTCAAACGATGACGATGACGATGACGATGACGATTGGGTCACCTCAGGTAGGGTTTGGATCATTGAGTTGTTGGATTGAGGTGGCACAAGCCCTTTACATTTTCTTCTAAAGCCCTCCAATTCCCCCACCCTGAAGACCATTACAGAAGAAGATTCTGATGATGAAAATTGTTCCGTCATCCGATAACCGGATACGGCAGCTTAAACCCTCTATTGTATATTTTTTCCACCAAACAAAAATTAGAGTATGTTACTGGGGAAATTTGTATTGTTTTTTGACTTTTACCCAATAATTTCGACCGTAGCAATTCAAGTATCCCTTTTCCTTTTCTATTCATTTCATTATTCATCAATTGCCACTGCTTTTATTAATCATTCTAATAATAGCCTCGATGGTTAATGGTAATTTTTTTTTAATTAATAGATAAATTACACAATAACTTCGACTTGTGTGCTCCACATACGAGCAAGACCAGGGAGATTTGTACTAGACATTATAATATACTAATAATTATAATAATCATATTATATACCATATTATGAATCTCAATTATAAATCATTGTCAAAATAAATTTGAAGTGCACTTACATGAAAAGCTTCTCCGATCATGACAATGAAGGAACTTGGAGAAGGCTCCACTGTGATCCATTGCCCATCTTTTGTCAACACTTCCAATCCATTCACCTCATTTTGATACAATATGGTCAAGAAGTTTTTATCTGTGTGTGATGTTAATCCGAGCTCGGCTTGATGGCCTTTTGGGAAATCATATTTTTGAACCCGGAAGAGGTAATTTGACGACTCTATGTGTTCGTCTGTATATTTTTCAAGTCCCAAGCTTTCAAGAACCATCTTACGTACAATTTGATCCAATTCGGATAGTTGCTCTGAGAAGGACTGAATATTCTTGCTACCAAAGATGAAAAAATTATGATACCAATTTATTTTTTGTCAAGAAAATGGTTTGTAAAGCCAATCATAAAAAAAAAAAATAGAACCGCACAAAACTTAAGCTAAAATCACAGTCAAGAGAAATGATTAATCCTTTTTTTGTTTTGTAAAGGAGAATCCGTAGCTGCTACCTTTAGGTGTGCACTGGATAAACTCTCGGACCGAACGCAATAGCTTGCAAATCACGTCAATCAAATAAACCACACTGGTCAAGTGATACGATACTAGAAGGTGGGAACCAACAAAGGCCAACGCGTATGAAAGGAGCACCGAGACAATTGGTGGATTTTATTAGCCATAAATAATAATAGAAGGAAATGTCAAGTCTCACTGTATATGCAAACAAATAATTTTGTAAAGAGTAGAAGAAAAACACGATTTTACTTGTAAAGCAATTAAAGCAACAAACTTGTACCAAAGTATAAATAGTGCAATAAAATGAAGGAAAAGAAGGACCACAATTATTGACTCCACTATCTGTTCTTCTTGTCTTCTTCTAATTTCTCTGCTCTCTCTACAAAGTCTCCTCACTAATTGTGTAACCGCTCGAGATCGAATCAAAGGAAGGGTGCTCTAACATTGGTGCTCTCGTCGTCAATGGCGGAAGGAACTAGGTTTGCTCGACTGGAGGAAAATCTCGCAAAGCTCGCTGCACTTCAGGAATCGCAGGCGATTCTTATTGAAAAACAGAATTTGAGTCTCGATTCTTTGACGACTTCAGTGAAAGAGCTTACCGTGGGATTACAAGCACTTGATGGTAAAGTTGAGCAGCAATGGAGACGGAATTCTTCGATGCCGATGTCGACTCCACCACCGCCTTCTGAGTTTCGATCGGACACTGCTCGTGAGCTTCCACAATTCTCTAAGTCGATGCGTGTGGATATTCCCCGGTTTTCTGGAGAAAATCCCTCAGCTTGGGTTGCGCGAATCCAGAGGTACTTTGATTACTACCAAACACCAGAACCTCAGCGATTAATCGTATCTTCTTTTCATTTGGATGGGGATGCTTTGGATTGGTTTGATTGGATGAGTCGAAATGGTTTGATTCACGGATGGTCAGAATTCTTAGTTGCGATCACCAAACGATTTGGTCCGTCCGAGTATGAGGATCATTTTGGGAAGCTTAGTAAGCTCACACAAACAGGAACTTTGGCTACCTATCAACACCAATTCGAACAACTTGCTAACAATATTCTCGGAGTGCCTGAACATGTATTGATTAGTTGTTTTGTCTCGGGGTTACGTGGTGATATTCGGAAGGAAACCCAAATCTGTAGGCCACAATCATTAATTCAGGCTATGGGATTGGCTAAGTTGTATGATGATAAGTTTTCTGATTCCACGATATATTACCCTAGCGGGTGTGATAAGGCACTAACTGTTACTCACCGTTCAGTGTCAACAACAGCCGCGCCTCCCCCGCTACTTCCCAATCCACTGGGGCCAAAGAAACCTTACGCCATAAAAAAACTTACACCAGCGGAGATGCTTTCTCGACGAGAGAAGGGGCTGTGTTATAATTGTGATGAGAAATTTTTTATTGGTCATAAGTGCAAAGGACAATTGTTTTTGTTTGTAACAGCGGATGATAAGACAATCGAAGAAGGTGGCGTTCAGGAGGTATCTTTTAAGCAAACCTCTACGGTCCAAGAGCGTCAACTCCCTGAAATTAGTCTTCATGCCATGGCTGGTCAAGTTTGTCCTCGGACTTTACGACTTAAGGGTAAGATCTCGAGGGTGCCGGTGCAAACACTAGTTGATGGGGGGAGTACACACAATTTTATTCAAGAACGTCTTGTCAAGTTTTTGAAGATTCCTATTGTTGCTTCATCTCATTTTTCGGTTTTGATTGGCAACGGGGAGACAATGGAGTGTCGAGGGTACTGCCCGAAGACAATCATTCAACTGAATGATGAATCATTTGAGGTGGATTTTTATGTGTTACAGTTGCAGGGGGCCGAAGTGGTTTTAGGGGTACAATGGCTCCAGCTCTTGGGTCGCATTATTATGGACTATAAGCAGCTCTATATGGAGTTTTTGTATAATGGCAAATTGGTTCGCTTACAAGGCCAACCGTTATTACAAGTGGAGGAAGTCCAATCACATCAACTCCGACGTTTGACACAAACGGAGAGTATTGCCCAATGTTTTCAACTAATCGCTATGTCGGCTTCAGCTTCTGCTAGTACTCCCAGTCAGTCGATACCAGAGTCATTAGCACCTCTCCTACAGTCGTACCAGGATGTATTTATGGAACCGAACAGCTTGCCACCCCATCGCACTATTGATCACTCTATCCATTTACTCCCTCACGCCAAACCAGTCAATGTTAAGCCTTATAGATATGCTCACTCGCAAAAGGCTGAGATAGAAAAGCTTGTTACTGAAATGCTTGAATCGGGCATCATTCGCCATAGCCAAAGTCCTTTCTCATCCCCAGTTCTGTTGGTCAAAAAAAAAGATGGCACCTGGCGCTTTTGTGTGGATTATAGAGCCCTTAACCATGTCACAATTAAAGATAAGTTTCCTATCCCTACGATAGATGAACTCTTGGATGAATTACATGGTTCAACTATCTTTTCTAAGCTTGATTTACGAGCTGGCTATCATCAGATTCGTGTTAACCCCCTTGACATTCCCAAAACAGCCTTTCGCACCCATGACGGCCATTTTGAATTCCTTGTAATGCCGTTTGGCCTCACTAACGCCCCCGCCACTTTTCAAGCCTCCATGAATCTTATTTTCAAACCGTTTCTTCGTAGGTTTGTCATTGTATTCTTTGACGATATTTTGGTTTATAGTCAATCTTTTCCTGATCATCTTATTCATCTCACAACTGTCTTA
>NC_133310.1:5337797-5613824 GCF_012295235.1 Primulina huaijiensis | reverse complement strand
CCTTGTTTGTTGAAATTGTGGTCAAACATCATTCTTTTCCAAAGAGTATTGTTTCGGACCGAGACCCCATCTTTTTGAGCAAGTTCTGGACTGAATTGTTCAAGTTCAGTGGCACGTCCTTGGCTATGTCTAGTGCTTATCACCCACAAACGGATGGGCAGACGGAGGTCCTTAACCGGTGTTTGGAGCAATACTTGCGTGCATTTGTGATGCATCAACCTGCAAAGTGGTCTCGCTACTTGGTATGGGCAGAACTTTGTTATAACACCATGTTTCATTCTTCAATCAAAATGACACCTTTCGAAGCTATGTTTGGTAAGCCTCCACCCTCTATACCAGAGTATGTTTCTGGGTCTTCTTCTATTGAGGCTGCAGATGCGTTGTTACGGGATAGAGATGAGTTACTTTCCACTTTACGTGACAATCTGTCAAGGTCTCAAGAAAGAATGAAGTTCCACGCTGACAAACATCGCTCGGATAAGGTTTTCGAGGTGGGGCAATGGTGTTATGTAAAGCTACAGCCCCACAAACAATCTTCTCTTGGCAACCAGAAATTTACTAAGTTGAGCAAGCGATTTTATGGCCCTTTCAAGATCATCAAGCGTGTGGGGGTGGTGGCATACAAGTTGGATTTACCGATGGAGATCAAGATACATCCGGTTTTTCACATTTCCGCCCTTAAGTTTTGCCCGAATCCAGAGATGGTTCCCTCATTGCCACTGCCGATTACTGTCGCCAATAACCAACCCCTCTTGACTCCATTGGTAGTTTTAGATCATCGCAAAGTTCATCTTCAGAATTCTTGGTCTTCGCAGGTATTAGTGCAGTGGTCGGGTCTACCGCTGGAAGAAACTTCATGGGAAGAATTAACTTCTTTTCGCCAACTATATCCGGATTTCCACCTTGAGGACAAGGTGAATTTTGAAGAGGAAGGCAATGATACGATACTAGAAGGTGGGAACCAACAAAGGCTAACGCGTATGAAAGGAGCACCGAGACAATTGGTGGATTTTATTAGCCATAAATAATAATAGAAGGAAATGTCAAGTCTCACTGTATATGCAAACAAATAATTTTGTAAAGAGTAGAAGAAAAACACGATTTTACTTGTAAAACAATTAAAGCAACAAACTTGTACCAAAGTATAAATAGTGCAATAAAATGAAGGAAAAGAAGGACCACAATTATTGACTCCACTATCAGTTCTTCTTGTCTTCTTCTAATTTCTCTGCTCTCTCTACAAAGTCTCCTCACTAATTGTGTAACTGCTCGAGATCGAATCAAAGGAAGGGTGCTCTAACATCAAGTCTCGTGTGACAGGCTCGCCAAGAAGTTATGTGTTAGTAGAAAATTGAACATATCACCAATTGGTCATGAATACAACTATTCAACCAACTTGGACACCCATTTAGGTGCTGAGAAATGATTAATCATGTTGATAACATATAAGGCATGTTTTATGTTATATTCTTTGAAGAATACTTAAAGAATAAAGATGAGTGAAATCAAACATATGGTGTAAAAGAGTCGGTGTTCTAGAGGTAAGCAATATCAATACTTTACATTAATTACATGATTAATTACTTAGCCAAGAGAATTAATTAAGGAATATATTAAATTTGAGCTCATGAATTTGACTCATATTCTAAAAATAATATGTCAAAGTTGACATATTTTTGAAAATATCATATCAAAGTGACAGCGAATGGAGTTCATTAAATCTATTATTAACAGGGGAAAAAAATCCAGATACCTAAAATCAGGGTTTCCTTCAGACCACATAAGATACGTGAAGCTTTCGATACTTCCAAGGTCGTGTGGGCTATCGATTCCCAAGCTTTCATAAAGTGGCACCATCGCATACTGACCAACATAGCCATGGTATGGTTTGTTCGACCTGTTTCGAAGTTTATTCTGTAAAGGGAGATCAAACAGCTGCTTCAGCCCTTCGAATACCGAGTTCCGGAGGTTTTGAGAAATCTGATCGAATGTTGCCTCGAAGCAGCCAAATTCTTGCAGGGCGAACTTAACTTGGTCCTTAACAGATTCCCAGTTAGAGGTTTGGCTTTCTTGTTCCAGTTCGGAGAAATTGATGAATGGAAGCTTGATAGTTTGGGAGCCCATGCTTATAATAATTTTTGGATATGTAGAAAGTTGGAAGATAATTGAAGAAACTGTGAAAATCAGTTGAAGTGTTGCAGATACTTTTATATAAAAATTAAAAGCTACGTGCTATATATAGTAATTTTATTTTATTTTCTCTGAAAATAAAATATACTTGAAATGGCGATGATAACAATAATGAAAATAAGGAATCTTTGGTTTCATTTCACGACAAGGTTTCAAATATCTATTATTTTCATCGTTACATTCTTAAAATTATATTTCAACATCAAGCAAATTTTATTTGTCTTAATATCTAAATAATTGTTTTTTTAAAAATATTTTAGGAAAGCGACATGATTTCTCAACAAATCATATCTTATGATGGTGACATCATATTTTATCGATTAGTTAACCAGGTAATGGACCTGCTTTCTGAATATTAATATCTTTTTTTTTTCTTTTCTGTATCTTTTGTTTTTTTCGATTTTTTTTGTTTATTCTAAAACTATAAGTTAACAAAGATATAGATATTGTCATCTTTTAAAAAAAAATCTGAAAATTTGTTAACAGTTACGAATTACGATGAAACTTTAATATTATCATCTATATCTATATCTATATCTATATCTATATATATATATAAAAGCAGAGTTTTTGTCAAAATAGGAAAGTTCTCGTCTAAATTAATTATTAACAAAAGAAATACAATATTTAATTAGTTTATTTATTTTTTCTTTAAAAAAATTGGTTGAGCACTGACACTTACAACTTAAAGAATGTTTTCCAGTTAACATTAGATTACCATTTAGTAATCATAAATGTTTGACATCAAATGCATGTTATTTCGAGATTATCTGAATTTGAAATAATTAATGCATAATAGTTTTCTTCCAAAATCATATGTGTATTGTATCTTTTCATCTGCCTTCTTAAAATTCAAATAAGATAGCCCAAGGAAATTAAAAGAGAGATATTCAAAAGAGTCTCAAATATACATTAAATTACCTTCAATAAACATGTATATTACCCTCAATAATAGAAATGTTTGACACCCAATGTATGTAATTCGAGATTTCCATAATTTGGAAGAGTTAATTCTTGGTATAATTCTGTCAAAAGCACCCGTTGTATAATTTTTTTTCTCTTGGGTGGTCTTATTTGAATTTTAAATTATAAATAATGCACTGTTGCATAGTATATTGGAAACCAATTTTATTCTATTTATCTTATTAAATTTATGTACTCCAAAGCTGAATTCTGAAATGACTCCTCTTTTTCGGCACCATTTATGAGTTGAATCCTTCCAAGTTGCAATGGACGTTTAAATTTAGATTTGTTCGCTATTATGAACTACCTATATATGGAAACAACGAGAATCATTAAGTTTGGAATCTGTCTTTCATGATCGAGAAGTAAAAAATATTATTATCCTATTTCTACAAAATTTTAATTAATATGCATTTCATAATGTGATAATTTTCTTCTATATTACAGAGTTCACATATACAAGATAGTATAAAATGTCTCATAATGGAAATGATTAAACCAATTCTAAAGGAAGTATACATCTTATTAGATGACAGCTTATAAAACTTGTTGGCATTGTTTTGGAATACGTACACATAATAAATGTTAATAAATAACTTTTCTGATTTATACATAGTTTTCTTATAATCACATATTTCATTTTTCTTTAGGAATATTAGGTTGTTGTGTACATTATGGATAGATTTTGTCGATAAAATCACAACCTATTTAGATAAAGATATTGATGAAGCAATTGTTGTTATCCTTCAATGTATCGAACACGTCCCATGTCACAAAATTATTTGTGAATGGGGATTTAGACGAAGTTACTGAATTTTTGACAAAATTATTTCTCGTTAGTTTTATTGAATTTGATCTAAAAATATTTATTTATCACATGTTAAAAAATAATAATATATATAACTTCTCGGAAATTAAAGAACTAAATATGTATTTAGGTTGGTGGTCGACGTACATTAATACATTAAACACGATAAGAACCATGTAATTGCCTTAGACTAACACAATTAATCAACATACGTTGCATTTAAGAAAGTTTTTCAAAATTAACGAAAAAAATAATTTCTTATTTTTATTTTTTTATAATTATATTATTTTTTTACAATTTAAATATCAATTACTTTTTATAATAATTAATTTTTTCATAATATCATCACGTGCATCGCACGGGGTTAAATACTAGTCTTGATTAATAACATGGTCTAATAACTAAACACAAGATGATATTCTTTCATAGTTGCATAATATATATTAAACACGATATATATACCAAACAAAGTCCAACATAAATTTTTTGCCCAAACACAGATTTGCGATGGTCTTTATGTCCTAAATAGATGAATGGTAGTGACGCTTGTCAAAAACCAGACAGACGTAATATGCGCTGAGCTTTCCGAATATTACAATTATCGGAGAACTAAATTGAGCTCTTTTTACCAATCTGTCCGAGCATTGTTCATAATGTTGCAAGAAAGCTAACACCCTCTTAAAGCCTTTATACCCTCAATTACAAAATATAGTGCAATCAACTGGCATATGCAAAATGAGATATCGTGGTACACTGGATTTGTTCAGTGTGGTTTACTGTATCAGTGTAATTTGCATGCTACTGCGTTAATCTTTTGGGTTTAACCAGAGCGTACCAAAGATAATGGTTGCTGTTTTCCAAAGCTTAAAAAAATGAACAGGATTTTCGTTAAGCACTTTGTCAATTACTGTAGATAAATATTCCAGGTCCAAAAATAAAAAGGAGGGGAGAAATTGGGACGTCCACTTGTATTTTATCGGCTGTCGGAAGATGAAGAAACTATGGAGTGTCTTGCCATTAATATAAATGCTGAGAGTTTTCCACTATATTTAATTTTAATGTACGTACGTTTGAATTTTTTTGGATCAATTTCTTTGTTGAAATGATAATGTTTGATGGGGCTCCCACTGTGCTTAGATTGGTTACAACTCCTAGAAAAACATCGGAAATTCTGAATCATGCATTAAGAGTGTTATCTCATTATCTGAGAAATATAAAGTCCGTTGTATCTGAGTGTAGAGACTAGCTATATGTGATACTCGGTTCAAAATGAACATGATTTCAAGACGTTGCACGTATGGACGGTTCAGTAGAGAAAAGTTTAAATGATTCGATAAATACTATTCATATAATCAAGGTGTATCTTTTTTTCGAAAGCTCATCACTCTAAAATTAAGCGTGCTTGTCATGAGGTAATATTTAGATATGTGACATTTTAAGAATTTTTTCACGATACGTGTGATTGAGGACATGAGCACGTTAGAAAGACACGTGTTGGTACAATGTGGACAATCGTTAAATTTTAGGCCTTATAGAGTAGTATCTAAGACGGTCGTCGGCAGGAGAATCGGAAAATAAGTGCTATGCGGGGCAAAGTGTTACGTGGTGTGGGAGCCACCTTTTGAACCTGCAGAGAAAAGTGCTACGTGGCGTGGGAGCCATCTCTTGAATATGCAGAGCAAAATGTTACCTACGGGAACCATCTCGAGAACTCATAGGAGCCACCTCTAGATTCCTAACGCTGGTGGATCGATGAGATAGCTGCGACGAGGACGTCGTCTTCTGAAAGACGGGTGATTGTGATACTTGTCTAAGATTGAACATGATTCCAAGACTGTATAGATATGGAATGTAAAGTTGAGAAAAACATAAAAGATTTGATAGGTACTACTCATATCATCAATGTACATCTTCTTTTCGAGAGTTCTTAAATTACTCATATCATCAATGTACATCTTCTTTTCGAGAGTTCATCATTTAAGAACTCTAAAGTTAAGTGTGCTTAAGTTGGGGTAATTCTAAAATGGGTGACCTAGTGGAAAGTTTCTCGGAGTCACACTTGACTAGGGACAATTCAGAGATGGTTGAACCCGTGGAAAGTTTCAACGAGTGCGTGTGACTGAGGGCATAAGCACACTAGAAAGACAAATATTGATACAGTGGAGATAGTCATTAAATCTGAAACGTTACACAATGATGGATCGTTCTAACAACTGCAAAGATGTTTCAAACACAATATTCTCAATGAGCTGCAATAGCTCTTATTTTAAGAATGTAAACACCGATGAACTAAATCGAGTTTGGTTTTAAATCAAGCGTAAAATACTCGAAATAATCATTCGTTAAGAAATCTGATTAGTGTAAAAGTTTTTTAGTTTGTGTAAACTGAATAACTGAAATGAAGGGGATCAAATCTTGCTTATATCGGTTCAGTTATGATGATAACTGAACTGATATCTGCTCGAACTGATCAAATCAGTTTGAAAACAAAAGTTAAATAGTTAAGTACACAATATATGTTTATGGATATTCAGAGACTTCAATTTCTTCTACGTCACCCCTTCTACCACCTCGGGTAGGATCCACTAGAAAACTTTGATTTATACAACATCTTGTACAAACTCACTCAGCTTAGGACTTATGCTACTACCTAACTGAACTCCTAACCTAGACTGAAGGCAACACTTGTTTAAAGTCTATGTGTTAAAGACTACATACACAAGTTTAATATCTCTGTGCAAGACTCACTCAACTTTTCAATACTCTCTATTCTCTGTGTATATGTGTGTGATGGTGTGTGCGTGTGTGAGAACTGATCTATGAATATAACACGAAAGTGTTATCAAACACTGAGAATTTTGCTTCTAAACTAAGCTGCTGGCATGCCCTATTTTTCTCTTCTTTTCTGATCTTCACACACACTTTTTTGATGGTTTTGATCTTGTATTTATAGAGGCTACGTGACCGTTCATCAAAACTCATCAAATTTGTCTGTTGCATTTTGAATCTGTTCCTCGATATATTTTTTTTTACAGCCATTTTGAAACGTCTCGACTTTAAGCTTTGCTGCAACGTTCGTTATTGTCATTTGACTGGACAATTGCTTTCCTTAATGCGCACAGCTGGATTCCACTTATAAACTTGTCTTGTTCTGCAAACTGGTCAGCTCCTAACTGATGCTCTGAACTGGTCAGCTGAACTGGTCTTGAGCTGATTTGGTGAAATCAGCTGGCTCGTCAGCTGAACTGATTTCACTCCTTCAGTTGGATTGGTCAGTTGGGCTCTTCATCAGTTGAACTCTTCATCAGTTGGTCCGGCTTCTGAAAGTCTTCTGCTAAACTTCCTATCAACTGAACTGGTCTTTGATATTTCAGTTGGACTGGTTCAGTTTGGGCAATCAGTTGGCACTTTCAGTTTGCGTCTCGATAGCTTCAGTTTTTGCTCGATAGCTTTCTGCGCACTTATGTAAATTAATTAAAAACAAAATAACAATTTTTGTTAACATCAAATTCAAGATTGCGAGCATGAAATGTTCCAACACACAACATCTATGTAGTATCGACTAACCAACTAAATGGTGATATGCGTAAAGAAAGAAAAAATAATTGGTGGTTACTCCAGAGGATTTCATTGTTTGCGTGATCATGATCCTTTTGTCCCTTTGAAATCATAAATTTACTTGGACTTTCATATTTTTTTATGATGATTATGATGTCGTTTCGAAACACAAAATGAGTCTTCTTATTATAGATAAATAATATTGTGATTATTATAATATTTCAGTAATATGAGAAATAATATCGAATAAGTAACAATAAATTTGGTTTTGATTGATTAAATTTAGGATAAGATTATAAATTATTATTTTTTCTTTTTTCAATAGTTAATAAATAAATGAAATATATAAATGATAATATTGTGGTTTTAATTCAATTATTTGATTGATATGTAAATAATAATTAATGATATGAATGACGTGAGATAGATAATTAATATACAAATTACAACAAAGCAATTACTTAGATTGGATAATTAATCATAATCAAGCAACCAAACTCAACTAATATGTATAAAGAAAGAATTCATCAATTGACAAAACTTATATGAAACTGTCTTATCGGTCAATTTTACGAACCAAGATAAAAATATATTATTTTTTATGCCAAAATTATTATTTTTTACTCTTTGGCAATTATATCAACTACTTGTGCTTTTTGTTTTTTGTTTTTTTTTTTAGGAGGTTTTTTGTGAAAGCTTTTATCTACGTATGTATATGACACATAAATTGATATGTGGATGGACATCAACTGATTAATCAATATTTGAAGCTTTCTCTTGCTCCTCACTTAGAGCCGTTGTTTGGGCTTCAATTTGCAAAGTTGAAACTTCATTAGAAGTTATTGCATCCTTCTGTTTAAAAACGTTTACAAATTCAATTAAATTTAATGTTTTAGATTTTGTGTGGAATATTTTAAATTTCAGTAAGAAAATTACTCTAAATATTTGCAACTTATTCCTGACGCCAGAGGCCCAGAAATACAATATTTAACATATAAATTCTTGACTATTCTAATTTACTTATTCTTTCTCTTTAATAATACATCTTGAATCTAGACTAAATTATAAGTGAATGCTACAATTAGCGTGAGAATTCCATCTGCACTCATTCATAACGTACACATGGTGATTTTATTGGATATGAATTTAAAACTAATTTGAGATTTAGATCATAAATAAATAAAAAAACATAGCTTGAAACGAAATGGGCCAAGGATGAAGAAGATCTAGGAGTCCTATTTATAATTTAATTAACATATTAATGGGTTTTGGTTTTGGGCTTGCAAGCTTAAAGGTAATTGGGCTACTTAAATTAATTAAATTGGGCTCAATAACACTTATTTAATTAAAACATAAAATTTTATAAAATTAGTTTCCCAAAAATAAGATTTTTGATCTTTTAAAAACTTCTTGTTTGCTCAAAACCGGCTTCCCGAGAAAAATCGAGCTCGACTCGTAAAATAATTCGAACTCCAACATTTTTAAGAAAAATTAGGAAGCCTTGCCATTATTTAATGAAAAATACATATCCTTGTCTTGGCCGTCTCCAGTCTCCTTTCCCCTGCCTATTATCGAATATTCGGGTAAAATCCTTTGATTTCATGCAATCATGTCATATTATCATTTACTCATGCAATCATACATTTAATCATATATTAAACATCATGCTAGCATTTCAAATTAATTAAGTAAAACAATTATGCGATTAAAATAATTTGCATGCATGAAGTTTACGTAGGTTTGGTTTTTCGGACGTTATACTTAACTTTTATCTCCTTCTCTTTCTCTTGCTTGGCTGATGCTTGTAATACAATTTCTTGAACCTCCAATTCTTTATCATATCTCAAAGTAATTACACTCATATTCTCCCTTGGATTCACCACTATCTGATAAGGTAGACTGCCTAAATTTTTTGCTCCAAATTGTGAATTGCGGTCGCCAACTGCCCTACTTGAGTGCTCAAATTCTGAATGCTAGCCCTCGTATATGTTGAAATTTTTTAGTGTTATTTGTTATGTCCTTAACAGTTTCATCTAGAGACTTACCGGAGTTAGAAGATTGTGCGGGTGCTAGTTGTTTGTTGAAATTTTGTTGTTGGAAATCAATGTTGGCCTCCTTGATTCATGTAGCTGAAATTCTGGTTATTAGTCCATCCTAGATTGTATGTATTAGAATATGGATCATATTGATATTGTGGTTGTCCAGGAAATTCACCAATTGCATTAGCTTTTTGTCTTCTTGTATTGTCGGGAACATGTTCGAATGTCCAACAATCGCACATATACTATCAGCTTTTACATGTTGTGCTTGTCTTACTACAAATTTTTCTCAAAAAGAAGTCAATAAGTGTAATTTTTTATCAATAGGACTAGCACTTACCTCATTAACAAGTCGGTGAGGGTTATCTTGCATAGTTCCAAACTGTTGTGCATTGGCAGCCATGTTGGAGATTAGAGCTCGTGCATCTTGAGTTGTTTTGTTTACTAACACACCTCCACTTGGAACATCAATCATGTTCCTATCGAAAAGTGATAGACCCTCGTAGAAATATTGGACTAGGAGCTGTTTTGGAATCTGATGTTGAGGAAAACTGGAACATAACTACTTAAATTTCACCCAATATTCGTATAAAGTCTCCCCTTCCAGCTGTCTAATCCCGTAAATGTCCTTCCTGATATTTTCTGCTTTTGAAGCTGGGAAGAACATCTCCAAAAATTATTGTTTCGTATTTTCCCAACTTGTTATCGTCTAGAGGGCAAGTAGTAGAGCCAATCCTTGGCGTTGTCGGCTAAAGAGAATGGAAAAGCTCGCAATGAGATTTGCTCCTCCGTAATCCCTTGTGGTTTTATGTTTGTGCACAAAATATGAAACTCTTTTAGATGTTTGTGAGGGTCTTCACCGGCAAGACCATGAAAAGTAGGCAATAAGTGAATCAAACCCGATTTTAATTCAAAGGTAGCTAGCGTCAGTAGTAGAGAATTGAATGCATAATGGTTGTTTAATACAATTAGGATTAGCTAACTTCTTGAGGGTTCTTTGAGCTGGTTCTGCCATTGTTTCTTGGCCTCTCTCACTTTCTTCGGTCTCAAAACCAATATCAAACTCTCTTTCCGAATCACTTGATTCCAATGCCATGTTCAAACCAGGAGATGATGCTGATGTTGCTTGACCTCGTAGTCTCGCTTCTTTTCTTAATCTCCTAGATGTCTTCTCGATTTCTGGAATATATTCGAGTTCACCTGTACGAGAAGAACGAGGCAAAACAAAAAACAAAAAACAAAAGTCGAAAGAAACTACCCTTGCACCATTCTCCGGCAACGACGTCAAAATTTGATATGCTGTTATTGAGCCACCAAATACGAGTGCAATGGTGAGTATTGTCGAATTCACAGGGAACGGGAGATTTATTTCTTTCGATAATAAAAATAAATAAAAAGGAGATTTTGTTGGTTAAAGACTAACTAAATAAAATTAGCAAGCAAGGAAAAATAATGAATTCAAAAGAAATTAAATGAAGAATTCAATACGAGCAGATTCTGATTTAAGGATGTTCCAATATTCGATTGTATCATTGTTCATCAGTTAACATTTGATTTATTGATGTATTTCAAAGCAATTAACCTTTGGATTACAGGAATAGCAGCTAAAATCCTTGTGTTTTCCTAATTTAATTGACTAAACACAGTATCCAGTCAAAACTTATTAATAACTAACTGGGCATGGTTGTGTTCCATATTAATTAAAAATAGCATTTCAGTTTTGTGAAAACATTTAATCCTAAAATCTAACAATCGAGATAACTGCAATTGATAGACCGAGTTTCATTGATTTATTTAGATTAAATGTGATATGATAGCACAACTCACCTAATCTAGTGCTACTCATGTTCCAATCGTTCATGAAAATTACGGATCAATGACTTCATGGATAACAATAGAACATTATATATCAAATTAAATTTTCAGATTAATCGACTAATGATTTTCATATAATTAAATATAAGTCAACAAATACTTGAAATAAAAAAGAATATTAAATTAAGTACAAGACCTCACAGTGATAGAATCAGAATAATACTTTGAATCAGAAATAAAACCTTAGCCAAACATGGCTCGGTTTACAATCTCCACGTAAATATAAATAAAAATAAAGAAAAGAAAAAATAATAGAATAGTTGGAGAAAACTGGGAGAAAATCCCACCCCTTTGGTTCTTGCTCTTCACGTGTGAATGGTGGAAACCTCCTTGGTTGAAATTGTTTTTGTTTGTTTGCCTCCCTCGAGTTTCACGTGTAGTGATTATTGGGTCAAGGAGAAAAGCTCAACAATTAAAGAAAACCTAGCTAGTGTAAAAAATTCCAAAAAGGAGTATAGAGTTTTAATTGAATAAAACTCCAGATTATATTTATTTCTCCCAAAAACAAAATAATAAAATCTCTCTCCAAATATGTTTCACAAGTCAAACATCATAATTAGGAGTCTAAAATCTAATGTAATCTTCACAATTTTCGAATTTCAAATTTAATTGTGTTGTGCATGCAACTGAAAAATAGTCACAAGACGTGATCACGCCATATGGAAAATTCACTTCTGAATTTTTTCTGCTTCAAGTCGTCCACAAAGTTCATATTGACAACTTTAATTGTGATATAAAATCACATTTTTTAGCCCATATTTACTCCAAGAGTAGAAAAATTAATCCTACAACAAAATAACAAAAAAGTGTCAATTAAGTAAGTTCGGAAGTGGCAACAATGAGAAATATGACAGCAAAAATACAAATTATTACGAGCCTATCAAAGTCTTTCACAAGTATGGAGACAAGAATTTCATTAAGAAATAAACTCTTTTAAACGATTGTATAATATCTAGAGATAAACATCAATATTAAAAAAATCTTATTAGTCTATAAAGGCAAAATTCTATATTTCAATATCTTAATATCATGAACAAGAAAATAATTAATTAAAGAATAAATATTCATTTCAATTTTTATTCACATATATATTACAAAAACCCCATTACATTCGAGGTAGAAAAGAAATAAAAACAGAAGCAAAAAACAACAAAAACTCCCACACACACACGAACACAATATATATTATTGATTATTCTTGTACAAAACCGTCAAACTCCACAATAAGCTTTAATAGGACACTTCGATCTCTTTCCTTCTTCAGTATAAATAAAGTGAACAAATTTGTAGTGATCAAATGGAGTAAATTGCAATGGATTTTGAGAGTCAACTAGCTCTTCCGGCACTTGTATTTTTAGATCCTTGATGAAAGAAAAGAGTCCCAGAGAATATCTTTCTTCACTTCCCTTCATTATAACACGATGACTTGCTGGTTTTATTCTTCCATTACTCCATGCCTATAAATACAAATACTATTTACGTCAATTTACAGAATCAATAAGGTGACACTCACATATTGGATATATCACTCACCGTTTGGATATATAATTTTGATATGTTTCATCACATCTAATAGGTGAGTACCACCTCATTGGTAGGTACATAGATTGACACGATTAGTAAACAATATAACAAAACTGTATATGTGTGTATATGTGTGTGTGAATTCATAAAACGGATTTTGTTTTTTCCCCCAATTATTATATTAAAACTAAAATGTTGTTCCTTTGTTTCGTTTCCTATGCTTTTGACATTTTCAAATGCTGGTATTGAAAATAGTAAAATGCTTTATTTTTTTAAAAAAAAAAATTAGATATTTTGTAAGATAATCTCACGGATCTAATTAATTACTGTGAAATTGGTTAACTCAATTTGTTCTTAAAGTGAAAAGAAATATTTTGCGCATAAAAAATAATACAAAAACTTCTTCAAAACGGTTTTACATGTCAATTTTGTGATACAGATTTCCAACCCGGCCAGACCCGACTTATGAAAAAATATAATTTTTATGTCAAAAATATTATTTTTAATTACAATTATGAATCGGGTCGACTCGTCTTACGAACATAGATTCATAAGACCGTCTCACTAGATATCTACTCAAAAAATAAATTTTTTATGAATCAGGTAGAATTAGATATTTGTCTTACAAAATTAAGTAATAAGACCATCTCACTTAGGTTTTTAACTTTAAAATATATATTATCTGTTCTGGATATCAAAATTAATTAATTGTTCGTAAATAAATTTCCTAAAAATTGTCACTTTCAGAGAAAAAATCAACACAAAATTTCATTAAAACTAATTGTTTTACTCAAATAAAATAGAGTCAATAAGTAACGTACCATGCAGGCGTCGCCTGCCATCACAACGAAAGTGGAAGGCGAGGGATCAACAGCCACCCATTCACCTTCTTTAGTCTGAATCTCCAATCCTTTTACTTGTTTCTGATGAAGAATGGACGTGAAGCTCTTATCTGTGTGAGGAACAATTCCTAAATTCGTTTCGTTTTCATTCGGCCCTCGATATTTTATGAATTTTAGCAGATGAGAACTTGAACCAAGCAAGGATTTATAGCTCTTCTCCGCACCATATTCCTGAGACACCATTCTCATCACTATTTGATCCAGTTCTGCAACAATCTTGGAGTATTCCAAAGATATCTTGCTTCAAAAAATAATATAATATTAATGTTATTTTCTTATTTTCTTGATGAGACATGAGAAAGATAAACCTAATGTTACTTGAATGTGCATCAAAAGTATACCAGAAGCGCTTATTCCCAGAGGGCCATAACAAATTTGTGAACCTCTCAACTCCTTCACGAGTCGTCGAGTTCTCGATGCCAAGACTTTCATACAAAGGTATGAGAGGCACTTGCCCCACATACCCGTGAGAGGGCGTGGTAGAAGTGTTTAACATCTTTACATCCGTGGGGAGATCGAACAATTCTTCCGAGACATCAAAGATTTCTTGATGCGTTTCCGGAGAGAATTTGGTGTAAGTTGCAATGAAACAACCGTAATCTTCTAGTGCACGTACAACATCTTTGCTTGTGGATAGCCAAGAAATCGAACCAGGCTCGATACTTTCCTCGGAAAAGTGTATTATGGGAAGGATAGAACTTGATAAAGAACCCATGGGATAGAGTTTTTGAAGAGGATGGCTAACTGAGCATAAAATGGTGTATAAATAGTGTACATATTTATACTCGGTATAAATAAAGTTAAAAACATTTATCTTTGATGAAGCGCTTTTTCCAAAATAATTCCACTCCGTTGAATTTTTCGTTTTGTTTTGAAGAGAACAGGATTACTAAGATTTATGAATAAATTAAAATAATCACCCATTTTTTAGTTTAGATTTTATTCCTTTTATAATTTTTTTTCCAAAAACCATATTACTGTAATGATCCAATTGCGTTTTGGAATGAAGTCTCATTTAAACATGATTAAGATGTCATTAGTTTAAAAAATCGAAATTATTCAGTGTTAGTTCGGAACCACCGAAGTAGGTTCGGAGCTTCCAAACCCACTCACCCGTTGAGGTGTCGACTCGAGCTTGACACACAGACAAAGCATCAGTTCAGACCTTCCGATCGAACTCATGAACGAAGCTTCCGATCTTACCCGTCCAATGAGGTGTCGATGCGAGCATGAGAAACAGCCTGAAATCCTATTGGGAACTTCCGAACTCCACCAATAAATAGGTTATGCGAGATTCAAAATTTTACAACTCTTGCACATCTCTATTGAATTCTAGTGTTATTCTAGTATTTTTAGTTGGTTCCCATAGCCTAGGCAAGTTGGGAAGCACTTCCGGTGTAAGCAACGACTCCAGGATTGAGCGCCGAAGCGAGCATCCCCAAAAAACTTACGACGAGATATATATAATCCAAAAACCTTAGCTTAGAAATTGTTTGAGGATAAGATATTATATTGTGAAAGCATGCCTAAAGAAATGATAACTAGCTAGGTTAGAGCTGATTCATCAGAACAACATGCTAAGGTGGAATTTGTAGGTCCAAAATCTGGTTATGTGTGGGTGTTACCAACTGATTCGACAGAGAAACGTTCTATACACAAGGGTATTGAAGTCTGAACATGAGCTTCTAGTATTGAATTTTGATCATTTTTGTTCATGATACATGCATCTGCATATAATTTTGTATACTCATATTTTACGTACTAAACGATTAGTTCGCTCATGTTCTTGATTTTATCTTGGACACTTTATTTCCACATGACAAGTCTCGGTTATAGGTATCACCAGATGCTTTATTTCCGTTGTTTAATGGATTTGAGTTATGTTTTTATTAAAAACAAGTTTTAATTATGCATGCAAGTTTTGTTTTTTATAATTTATTCATGATTTTACACACAAACATGTGTATTATGGGAACTGCCGGTGTGCTTCATAGTTGTCTAAATATTGGGGGGTGTGCCACTTGTGAAGATTAATTAATGTTGTAGAAATAGACCTGTAATTTTAAATTTAATAAATAAATATGCATAATACTAAAATGAGATATCAATTGGGTGAATAAATTTATTTATGTTTTTAATTAATTCGTACGCCATCGGATTAAATTAAATTAAATAATTAATTTCACCTAATTCACACGTAAGTATTTTCTTTTATTATATATACATATCTATTATTAGATTTAATAAGCTTTATGAGATGTTATTACTACTAGCTAGCTAACTAGCTAGAGACAAATTGGTCCAAACAGAGATAATGGCATCTTAGATTAAATTAATTTCAACCAATGCATACGTAAGTATTTTCTTTTATTATAATTTATTTATGTTTTTAATTAATTCGTACGATAGCAAGACTTTTGAGAAACCTAATAACATAAATAAATTAGAATAAAACAAAATACTTACGTATGCATTGGGTGAATTTAATTTAATTTAAGATGGCATCGTTTCTGTTTGGACCAATTTGTCTCTAGCTAGCTAATAGTTGTAACATCTCATAAATCTTATTAAATCTAATAATATATATATATATAATAAAATAAAATACTTACGTATGAAATGGGTGAAATTAATTTAATTTAATTTAATGTAAGATGCCGTCGTCTCTGTTTGGACCAATTTGTCTCCAGCTAGCTAGCTAGTAGTAGCATCTCATGAAGCTTATTAAATCTAATAATTACTCACTTTTCCAGGATTGTGCAAATTAGTAATTGGTCCATTGTAACGTACACCAAAATGCTGAATATCGAGCAGTCATAAAAGATCAACCAATAAATAAAAATATTAAAGGCATGAGGAAAAATTTATATGCTGAGTTTTCGAATATGCCACTTCTTCTATTATCAAGAGTTTTCTATCGATAACTTATCAGACGAGCTTATTACACATAATTTATCTAGTTAATGTCGTTTGTAAATTATTGTATTAGTTCATAGGTTTACCTAGTGTGTACCGAAAGGTAGCAGTTGCAGGTTCCAACGTCATAAAAAAAAGGAGAATGTATTATCCGAATGAGGTGTCTGATCTGGTAGAGTATGTTAGCGTTTTTCCAAATAGTCAATAGTTCGATTCTCCTACCAACAACTTTTTGGATGAGCTTGTCACACATGACATTCCTAGTATAGTTTACCTAGCTAACGTGGTTTGTATTCTATTGCATAAATCCGAGGGTTTACCTAGTGCACACAGAAAGATAGCAGTTGCGGGTTCGTAGGTCTACCAACATTTTTTTGGTCGAGACTGTCACACATGCTTGTATGATGCAGTTTTATTACTGACATAATTTTCAGCTTACTGCGTTAAATCCGAAAGTTTACCCAACACACACGTCACCAAAAAAAATATAAGAGGCTGTAATAACTGACGTTTCGCCAATAATGGTTGTTATTGAATTATCCTAATTAAATTTTGTGTGACAACTCTTTGATCAATAATTTAGTATCAACGTTTTTTCTTGAGGTGTAAGGAACTTTGGAAATTATACACACGCACACGCACACACACACATATATGTATATGACAACTCTTTGATCAATAATTTAGTATCGAAGAGTTGCATTATAGAACTAAGTGTATCAATATCAGGCACCATTTCATCAAATACCACGTAATGAAGAAAGATATGAGGCTCAAGTATGTCTCTATTGAACAACAAACTGCTTATATCTTCACTAAATTATTACCCGAGGATAAGTTTTCATATTTCTGAAATTTTTTAGGATTAATTGACTTATCTAGTTATTTTAAATCTTATATGCAAAATTTTAGGGGGAACTTTATTTTTGGTATTCAGTACAAATTGCTATGCCCATCTCTACTGATCACACTGATAAATCAAAATGGTCTACTGAACAAAGGTTATTGCTAAAATGTTCAACAATCTATTGTTTCAGTGGTCCTTATTATATAGTGTAATTAATTGAGTTAATTTTCTTTTATTCACCTTTTAAGGAAAGCCAATCGGTTATTACCTTTCAAATTTTAAATACTTATAATTTTGGATCTTTTTAAAATCCTCTATTTACTCATTTCAGTTATTTTTTTATTCACACATTTACATGTGAAAGTGTGTGTGTCTCATTTAGCTGTACATATACTCTTTCACCCCCTCAATTTTATTTTCTTTACTCTCACGGACTTTTCGAATTCTCATTATCAGCACTCTCTACACCCTTGGCACTCATGAAAATGGCAAAAACTTGTGCGAAACGGTCTCACGGATCGTATTTTGTGAAATGAATATCTTATATGAGTCATCTATGAAAAAATATTACTTTTTATGCTAAGAGTATTACTTTTCATTGTAAATATCGGTAGGGACCCGTCACACAGATAAAGATTTGTGAGACCGTCTCACAAGAGACCTACATTTGAGTCCGTCTATGGAATAGAAAATGCGGTTATGGTGGAAATGTTCGGAACTTCGCAGAATACTGGACTCTTCTCCTCTCTAAGTCTTCTAGTGATTATCTATGAAGACACTATTTTGTAATTTTATTTCTAGGCTAAAATTAATGCTGAAATGCAGATTCCACACTCTTTTAATGGACAAACATATCTCTTTGATGAAGAAGCTCTGTTCACTCAACCATTTCCTTGTCATTGAAGGAATCTAAGACTTCTCCAAGCTTTCACCTTCTATTATCTATCAGATGAAGCAAAATTTCTCTTTCACTAACTTTGCTGTCTCTGTTTCTTTTAAGAAAAAGGAGATGAAAATGAAACACTAGGTTCTCATGGAGGACATCATCTCCAAGCCCTGCTAGTGAAGGCTGGCTCCTTCGATTCCAGTACCAAAGAAAATTTCTGGTGATGGTTGTTGTCACATCTGGAATGAAGATCAACCCGGAATCTTCTCCATCCCGGCTTCCATCTACAACCGAACCTGCCGAGACCAAGAAAATATATATTGATGAAACCAATTGGATTTCAAATCTTGACACACAAAAAAATCCATAAATTCTATCCAATTCTCAAGAAATCACTCAAATAATAATCATAATTGCGGAAGCGTACCGGAATCCATGACTTGTTGACGATTATTGGAAATGATCTTCAATTTTGCAGTTTTCTTCCAAAACTAGAGAGTTATGTTGATGGGAAACAAAACAATACGTCGTTCTGCAAAATTGGGACCATAACCTCATTTTATAATTAAACAAATTTCACTATTTCTAATTTGGTCCCTCAACAAACCAGAAATATCATATATGGTATCCACACAATAATAGCATGAAAAATAAGACATTAAGTCAATTCTTATTCTAAATTAGATAACATCAATTAATGACTTATTTAATTGATGACATTAAACATTTATAATTGCCCTTAAAATTCTAACATATATATGTTAATGAAATCTAGGGTTATTTTTAAAACCCGGAATCTTCTCCATCCCGGCTTCAAATTATTCTCTCCACTAATGGTAATAGTTGCCATTGATCCATGAAGTGATGATGATCCACAGGTGCTCTTGCTTCCGCCGCTCCCACCACGGTAACTGCCTGGTTTACACCACGGCGTAGGTAGAGTTGATGGCGGCAAGTCCCTTGATGGTGCATGCATAGTTATTGGTTGAAGAATTGAGCAATCCATTTTGAGAGAAAAATTTCTTTATGTGCCTATTGAATTCAATAACAATTTTTTGGCCACCAACTTCTTTTCCATAATTGCTTTTGCCGCGTTTATGAATGCATGATTATCAAAATATAATGAATGGGAGATTATGAACCAAACAACTAAAATATGAATTTGAAATAGATTTCACATGACTCAGATCCAAATTAACTTCTTAGAATAGAAATGATCCAAAGTGAAATACCAGAGTGATAAAAGGGAAACGAATGAAAAACAGAGTCCACAAATCAACTTTCTGAATTTATTCATGTTAGAAACCTGAAAAAGAAACGAAAAGAAGTATCTCAGTCACTCTGCATTATGCTCTTTCTCATATGTAGAATTTCTGTTGACGTTGTCGGAGACGAGCTCGGCTTCAAACGACATAGACGGCAATCTCTCGTATACTTTGGAACCCAGAGGCAATAGTTTTGCTTGCCCTAAAACAAGCTTCTCACTTAGCTTTGCATAATTCCATCTCTGCTGAACATAAACCACCAGTGCTAGAAAAATGGCAGTGATCGGTATAGCAATGTCTCCAAACATGGAATAAAAATCCTTTCTTGGGTTCACAAAATCATACAGCTCCGAGAAGTAAGGATTTGGGATGGGTACTATCACGCGATTGTATATGTGAGGAAGAAGTCGAATGGCTGTTATACCCATATAATATGTTTTTCTGAGGGGTCGACAGTGGATCTGCCACACCAAGTTGGCTATTACTTGAGGAAGTAGGAAGAAATCTTGAACAAGGCCAAGATACTCCTCCAATTCAATCTCCCATAGGCGTATTGTGCAAGAATATCCTGAGGAATCAACGAATTGTGATGTTTGAGTAGGCTCTTTGCCTGCACCTGCATAACGGGTAATAAGAACAATGATGTACCCAATGGAGTGTATGATCAAGGTCGCCAAGAGAATTTTCTTGTCACTTGGAACACGGTGAGGCTCGAGGGGGGCTCGTGTCAGCATTCTGATACGTGACCTCCATACCTTTTGACAAAGCCTTAGAGTTAAAGAAAATGCAACAAGTACTAGGAGCTTCACCGAATAATCTATTATTGTTATGGATAGACTTTTTCGAAGTTCGTAGGACTGGTAGTTACTAAAATCAGTTGTGGTTTTTTTGAAAAGGGCTTCTGCACCGGTGATCAATGGAAAGCTGTATCCAAGAGCTTGTACTCCTAGCATCACGAGAGATATGAAAGGAACCAAGGCTACATTATCTTTAATGTAGAAAAGCTGGGACAAAATCCAAGCAATTGCCATTGAGAGTGTCAAAATACGGATAATCCCTTCCACGCCTCTACGGAAAAGAATGTCTTCCCGCTGTTTGCTATACATAAGGGGTCTAGTTTGCAGCTTGATCGACAGAAAGTAGAGCGGATCATCTTCGTTTCGTTGACTAGATATGGAAATACTAGCCGTTGGATCTACTAACCAGCGGGATGATGTAGGGGGATATCGAATAACCACTTCTACTGAACAATCCAAACCAGCTTCTAGGTCCATGCTGTCATACAAGATCTTCCACGAGGCTCGAACGTCCCGGCAACCAATGAGATACATCTTTCCGAACTGTGGATCATAAATCCCCTCCAAGAATAGATGGGAGAAGTTGTTGAACGCTTCTCCCAAAAGATTGAGCTGGCAAGAAACATTAATAATGAGCTGTTTCTCTGTGATCATATCACTTAGAGGATTCTCTATCCCCAATGTCGAATCATTTTGTGAAGGCCAATAGGAACCAAAAAAAGAGCCCAGCGACAGGAGTTCCAATTCAATAGAAGTTTTTGTGAAGAAAGAATTGGGAAAAGGCTCAGGTACTGCAGGTAGGTGAAGTGTGAGGTCTTCACGGAGAGTGTCAAGACTGTAAGGAAACTGTTCGTTTTCTATTCTCGGGTATTTCAACAATGACTTCTTGATTACGGCCCCGAAGTTAAAGGGCTCGCTTTTCTCGAGTACGGCACCAGCGGCATCAATTTTGGAGTATTTGTAAAATGGATGAGAAGCAGCAGAGTACTGGCTCGACAAATCATCCGCACGAACTAACTTTCCAAATTCTAGAGGGAAATACGATTTGGTTGTTTGATCTATGCTCGAAAAAGTACCCAAAAGTACGTTACGCTGTTTTATTGAAAACGAAAGAGGAACATACAAGCAGATACGAGAATCACAGCTATCTCCATTTCCATTGACAAATCCCAGGCATCCAACCATGCAAAGTTGTCCACTGGAAGCCTTCCAGATTCCTTCGGCAGAAAGGGTCATATTATTAAGCCCCGTTCGATGTGTGGCAACAAATTGATTCTCAGAAGGAGGAACGGCTCTAAACACCAAAGCGACTTTCGCATTGCCAGCACTGTCAAGTGCGGTCAATTTTTCACATCGGATGTCCTGTAGGAGAAGGTTGACATTTTTGAAGCTACCATTCGTGGCAAGGATCTCTTTGTCTGATACAAATGGGCCCATCTTACTGCAAAATACATCAGTTCCATTGCACTTCCAGTTCGGTAAAACGTATATCGAATATTGGTTGGTAAATCTCTCCAGTACAAGACAGAGGTCAAGACCTTTATAAATATCGATTTCACCATTCACCAACCCATCCTCGTTCCGGCGTAGATCACATGCTTTTGAAACAAGATTGTCTGCCGTAAACTCATAACTACCAGAACTGAACCAAGAAGATATATGAACTTCATCAAAATACTTCAGGTCCGACTTTGGATTTAAACTTTTCATGCTTCCCAAGATCGCTCTGTTTGTCAAGGTCCGTGTCGTAGGATATCTGAGTACAAGTAAAATCTTATCATCTTGCATAACAACAGGTTGATTAGCATCACCAGATTCCTTCATCCATCCCCAAGGATCCATTGAATCAGACCGACGAGAAGGCAATTTCGCATCCCCTAACAAACAAAGCACCCTCTCCCCATTTTTCTCTTGTGATTCAGTGTAAATCCCCTGAAAACTTACCACAAGCTCAGAATGGCCCGGATATAAACTGAAAAATGGATTTCGATCATATGGTTTGTGTGAGAACACATTCTCGGCCTCAGTTCCTATTTGCAAAATCCCACTAACTAATATTGACTTCTTGAAACGATTCTTCCTGTCAATATCAGTGAGCCAAAATGAAACTAATTTTGTAGGAGATAGGACTTTATTTGGAGATTGCCGATCCGTAAAGTCGATTAACTCTTTATATGGCATCAACGGAGCCCCTTCCTCTTTCAAATCCTGACCCCAATCTCCATTCTTAAAAGATAGTTTCTCTTTTATAGAATACAATCTATTATCATCTGGTTTCAGTTCAATTGCAGAATCTAACACAAATGCACACTCTTTATTAACCTCATCGATCCTGTAATACTCGTAGCTCACAGAGAGCGAATCATCTTCCACTTCAAAATCCCACTTCTTATACGAATTCACAAAACCAGCAAACAATAACAACACAAATAACCCCAAAAAATTCCAAGAAACACTAACAGAAGTAACCACATTCATTGCCCCGAAGCAGCAAATCCACCGAGAAAAATAAAATAAAATAAAAAAACAAAACAAAAGAACGATCGTTTCCAAGAAGTATAATTAGCAGCTTAAAATCAAAGTTAAGGGTACAAAATGAGTTTGATTACATTTGCTCTCTCTTTCTTGCCTGTTTGAGTTTTTTCAGAAGTCAACCTGTCCTGTCATAATCCATTATTTAAGATCCCATTTGGTGAATAGTTTCGATTTAAATAACAAAAGATACACTCTTATTATATGTGTTATTTGGTTTGATGGACTCTATGTTTTGCCTATTTTGTTTATGGTCAGATAACTCTGAAATCCCATTTTTCTCTCCAGTCTTGTTGTACAACCAAATAGGATTTCGGGTCAGTGGACATTGTACATGGTATATTTTTTTTTTTTTAATTATAAGAGTGATACTACATGTATTATTTATAATTATAAGAGTGATGCTACATGTACATCCATATTTGTAAATCAATTTGTACAACACAAAAAATTCAATGCAAAAATTCAATTTGTCAAAATCTCATTACATATTGAATACAAAATCTCGCGATATAATGGTTATAAATATCGTTGTAACGATATATTGGTTGTACCTATAACATTATTCTAATTATAATATCGAACCGTCGATTTAAGGGGAAAAAAAAACACACACACACACAATTTGGTTGAATTGTATTTGGAAATATCTAGGCTGGAGCATATTGTCCTAAATTTTTTATATCCTTTTGGTAAAATGTATTATTTAAAAGGTTATGACACGTTCAAGATCCGAAAATTATGATTCATCTTGCATTAAAAAATAAGAGTCCATTGCACAGGTCGTACACCTTTCTTATGTTATTATGTCATATCCTTGAATAAACATAATCATAGAAAATTTTCATTTTTTGATATAATTTTCATTCAGTATTTTGTTTTGACCATAAATCATTCTCAAGGAAAGACAGAAGAGCTTCAAATTTCTTAGTCTCATGTGCGATAACTTGAGATAATAATAAAAAAATAATGAATAAAATTGAACAACGAAATTTACGTGGAAAACTTCTCTAAGATTTTAGGGTAAAAACCACAGACAAGATGAAAAGAATGTCATTATAATATTTTTTTGGTGTACAAAAATTCAGTATGTTTCTAAAAAAAAACACACACACACACTCTCTTGTTATAGGAGAACAAATACATCACAAATATTATTGAACAAAGCACTTAAATACTATAAAATGAGATAATAGAAAACTAGGAACTTGGGATGAAACAACTTATGGAGGAGAACCCTGTCTTATGAACACGATAAACCAATTTTCAATTGCATTTGTCTTGAAGTTTGACAAATGTAAATCCTGAATATGAAAGATCCCAAGCTCATTAAATGTGCCGACATTCAACTTGTCAGCATTCATATTTAACTTATCAACATTTCTCCCACTTGAAAATTTTATTGAGTATCAAACATATCTTCACACATCTTTTCAATCTTGCATTCTCTGTTGTTTACGTTTCCGCTAGGTCACTTGAGGATCTACACTAATTAAACTTATCAATGTTCACTGGCTTGGTCAGAACATCAGCTATATTATCTTTTGTATATCTACACGTCATTCCTATACTACTTCTTTTTCAAATTGAAATTGAACTTTAATGTTTTCCGTCCTGCAATGAAAAACCGGATTCCTTGCGATATGCAAAACACTCTGACTGTCACACAACAAAAGAACGTTATCTTGTTTGTGCCTGATCTTCTCCAATAACCTTTTTATTTATGTTACCTTCTTGCAAGCTTGAGTAGTTGACATTTACTCTGCCTCCGTTGTAGATAATGTCGAAACTACTTGCAATTTTAAAACTCAGCTTAGTGCTCCCTCTGCAAGTGTAAACACATAACCAGTAGTAGATTTTTTCTTATCAGGATCACCTACGTAATCTAAATCGACATAGCTCCTCAGTGTAAAATATGATCCTCCGTAACATGACGCAGCATTTGAGGTACCCTTAATGTATCTAACGATCTTCTTAACCATGCTTCAATACTTTCGTCCAGGATTCGCCATATACCTGCTAGATTATGACGAACATCAAACTTCCCACTGCTGATGCATATGGTACTCGAGACATCTTCATCTTCTCTGATTAACTACTAGGGTACATCTCGGAGGATAACTTGAAGTTAACAGGAAGATGGGTTGAAATCAGCTTACTATCTTGCGTGTTGAAGTGTTGCAAGACTTTCTTCAAATAATTGTTCTGGGAAAGCCAAATCTTTCTGTTACTTCTGTCTCGGTGAACTTGCATTCCTAGAATCTTGTTTACTGTTATCAAGTCCTTCATATCAAATTCCCTAGCCAACTGTGCTTTAAACCTTGGATCCGATCTTTGTTGGGACCTGCTACCAACATGTCGTCCACATTTTGAAACTCAGCTTATTGCTTTCTCTTGTTGTTTTGGAGCCTTGTCGGCTTTATTTGCATTGTGTATGAACTATTGTTGGTTTTGGCTTGTCGCTACCTCTGTGTGATTATTTATGAATTTAGCATAATCGTCTTTGAGTCATTTTTATTTTACATATATTTTATATTTTTTATGTCCTATTTATAGAGAGATAATGCTGAAATTTTTATAGATCCAAATTCTATTTTAACATATTTTAAAAGCATTTTATGTTCCTAATATAATTATTGCATGATAATTATACATGATTAGAGTAACTGGGCCTCACAACTAGCTTTTGGTTTAAAAAATGAAGCGTAGTTTTCTTCTTGTCTCTTTGAGATTTCATTAGAAAAACCAATTTATTAGGTTTTTAAAAAGTTATGATTGTGAAAATAAACTAAATTTACAACTTACATCAATTTGAGGCGATGAAAATACTAAAAAATTAGCGTCAACCAAACAGAGACATGGAAAGCACACATAGTTCATGTCTGAGAATAACTAGAGAAAGGGGATAAGAGTCATGCATGCTGTTGGGTCAAAAATTTTATAATTAATAATCCCCATATACACACATCTTATAACCAATCAAATTCTGAAAACTTGAAAAAATAATGGAATTTGTTAGCATTTTCTTACAGTAGGAAATAAAATTAAATTGACAACTTGGATAAACAACTTCTACCCATGTAAAAAATCAAATGGCCTCGCAACAAAAACAGAGGGCACATACATTCAACATTCAATTTGAAATCTGTTTAAAAAATACCTTCCACATATAATCAAATAACGCCTAAGAAAATTCAGAGATTGCATTGGCGAAATCATGTTAGACCATATCTCGAAGTATAGTGTCGCGATCACCTTTCAACCACCGAATAAATTGTCGAGTAAAATAAAAGCATGAGCAATTTTACTAACTCGTACCATTCATGACATTGACTCCATGCCGAGTCACGGACTGAAAATGAAGGGACACAGAATAGTCTGTAGCAGGGTTAGAGGACTGTGGTTTATCGCCTCGCAATATTCATTTTACCTAAAAGTAAGCTGACCAAATCTTGAAGTGGGCTATTAAAAAATGTAGCCCAGGATGAAATTATAAATACACTAACTAATATTAATTTTTTTTAAACAGGATTAGAGTCCATCCTGACTTTTGGGGTGGCTCCGCCCAATTTACCATGTGGAAGTGAGAAAGCATGCATCTTGGGGCAGTTATGCTTGTCTCTATCTAAACAGGGCATTTGTGCGTGACAGTTGACAGTTTCATAGGCGGTCATTTGAGTCTAGTATGACATTGTTGCTTGTATTCTTCTATATATTGCCATGATTTTCACAAGGCTATGTGATGCACTGTCACGCTCCGGGATCGGGGTTTGTCGACACCGACGTTGTTTAACAATCACACAATAAAAAACAACAAGCATCGTAGTACAGTGTAAACCGAAACCAGTTTATATCATAAATTCAAAAGAAATAACATTTTCTGTACAACTCAATAACCGAAAATGACAGAATTAATACAGAGGCATTACAAATTAAGTTAAACTTAAACTTAAACTTAAACTAAAATCTCGAATTTCACCAGCCCCAAAACTGGTCCGACTCCTCTTCTTCGAGTTGTTCCTCGAGTTTATCTGGGAAAGGATTGTAAGAGGTCAGTGATATGGCCGTCACTCAGCAAGTGGAGGTTGTTCGAGCACAATATAACAATATGCAAAATTTCGAAAATCATGTAACATGTATAACATAATTCATGTCGACACATTTCTGCATTAGTCACTGAGATTCCTCTACATTCCATGGTTTACTGATATCAGTCAATAACTTTTACTCCTCTAAGGGGGCGATGTTATATAACGGTTACAATCTCACCGTATAAGGGCCATAAACATGTCATATTGGAATTCTCACCCATATCCAATCGAATCCTCACAGTGCCCAAAACCATACGATAATCAACACAAGAACGGAGTAGAATAAGAATTTGCACTCGACCAAATTTTCTAAAAAATGAAAATACATAATCGAAAAATTTAACTTTAAAACAAGCCCACTTACAGTATTCTTGAATGCTAAAAAACATGGAGGGTTCTGCACTGGGTTTGGAATTTCTTACGGGACTTGACTGCAGCAAAGCTTCGCTACTCCACAAAACTTGAAGATGAGAGTTTCGAAAATTCTAGGGAGAGAATTTTTAAATTGAGGTGTGAATTATGCAATGGGAGGGTCTTCCTATTTATAGGGGTGAGGTGAAAATCTTACCATAATTTAGTTGATATTCCTTCCAAAATTACAAGATAATTATTTAATAATTATCGAGATATATATTCCATACTTAGAATCATGCCATAACAATTAATTCGTCTAATATTCATTACAAATTTTGAAATTTGGCTTCTGGAATGGATGACTGAACGTAGACTGCATTCTCGTACAAGTTTGTGATGTATATGGAATGTATTGCAAATTTGTTAACTTCCTTGTTGAGAAATCTGTCTTGTATGCAATATTATCTTCTAAATATGAAATTCGAAATTAATGTGTATATCTTTTAATGAATTTCGAATTTAAGGGATTTATTGACTGTGAAAATTTTTTGAATACCATGTATTATTCATTATTTTCGAAATTTCTATCATTTACAAAATTCAAATATAATATCCTATATATGTCTATGATAAATTAAAAAATTTTACAACTTCCAAAATTTATGGGTTACCACATCTCTCCCACCTTATTGCAAGTTTCGTTCTCGAAACTTGAGTTGGCTTGATATCCAAATAGGTAGGATATTCCTTCTGCATCTTTTCTTCGTTTTCCCAAATTGCTTCTCACTCTGTGTGGTTGGACTAGTGCACTTTGACGTAGGGAATAATATGTTGTCTAAGAACTTGCTCCTTGGTGTCCACGATTCTGATGGGGATTTCTTTGTACTTCAATTCTTCTCCCAAGTTTCCTTCGATTAGGAGCAGTTCTACTTCCAACACGTGGCTTGGGTCTGGAATGTACTTCCTCAGTTGGGATACATGGAACACGTTGTAGATTATTGACATATTTGGTGGCAGTGCCAGTCTACATGCTAGCGTGCCTACCTTCTGAAAGATTTCAAAGAGTCCAACATATCGAGGGTTCAATTTCCCGGCTTTACTGAATCGGACAACCTCTCTCATGGGAGAGACTTTCACATAGGCCTTCTTGCCAACGTTGAAATCTACAGGCCTCTTTTTCAGATCCTCCCAGCTCTTCTGTCGGTCTTGAGTTGCCTCGAGCTTTTCTCGGACAATTTTAACCTTTTCCACTGTCATCTGCACGATCTCGGGTCCTACCACGGCTTTTTCTCCCACTTTATCCTAATAAAGGGGTGATCGACATTTCCTTCCAAACAGAGCTTCATATGGGGCTATTCCAATGCTGTTGTGATATTTGTTGTTGTAAGCAAATTCAATTAAAGGTAAATGAGTGCTCCAATTGCTACTGAATTCAAGGGCTCATGCTCACAGTATATCTTCTAGATTTGAATTTTTCTTTCAGTTTGTCCGTCGGTTTGAGGATGATAAGTCGTACTGAGGGTCACTTTTGTTCCCATGGCATCTTGGAAGCTCTTCAAAAAACGATGTTTAACTGTTTAACATTTTATTTACTTATTAATCATTTTCGTGATAATTGCTATCTGCTTTATTATTCATCGCTACTAACTTCTAGATTTTGGCATCACCGCAAAGGGGGGAAATGTTAGACTTAATTTAGTTGTGGTGATGAGAACCAAAACCAGCAGGAATAGAAATTACCAGTAGTCAATAAAAAGCAGAAGCTGTCGATTCACTCAAATCAGAAGCAGTACTTAGTACTCAAAGACTTAGAAACCAGAAGCAGTACTTAGTACTCAAAGGCTTAGAAATCAGAAGCAGAACGTGACTTCACTAGATCAGTACTTAATGGCCTTTACTAGATTGTTTCTATCTTAAATGTTACCGTTACTTTAACTAGTACTAAGCATTAATAGCACCATCAATGATGCACGAAGTCATTTAATTCGCTTTACCAGTTTTGGTATAAAACAAGACTGATTGTGTTGGAAGCTTTATGCAGTATCTTTTTTAGGAAATAAAGCTGTTCTCATCAGAAGTCAAGGAGCCGTTTTCAATTATAGACGTTGGACTCAAGTTATCTCTATATATTTATGGATCAAACCATTTTAGAAGAGACGTTGATTATTTTAAAAGGAAATTATCCATCCAACATTTCATTGAGCAACCGCGAAACAATCGTTATCTTTCAAAGCTCAACTTACAAGAAAAGCAGTACACGCCTCATATCTTACATCTGATCCTTGGAGATCATTTTGTACTGATGTTTCTTCACCCCTTCAAGATATACACTTTACGATAATTTTCGAAGAAGAGTTTGTAATCTGGAAAAGAGTCTTTTCCAGAACCTTGTTGTATTAAACTGTATTGTGTTGAGTTACTAAGAGTTTCAGTAGGCAAAGGATAAGTCCTGTTGAAGTGGGTGTGTACAAGTGTTGTACTGTAAAATCCAAAGTCTTTTAGTGATACCTTCTGGAAACAGAAGAAAGGAGACGCAGAAGATTTTATCTTCGAACTTCAAGAAACAACTACTGTTCTACTGTCTACTGTTATTACTATTTTCACCTTACTTCATCGGATCGTTTCCGCACTTATTATTGTGATCTACTGAACTTACGCTTGAACAAGAATAGCTACAATCTCAAACAGGATTCTAGCACCTTTTGCAAAAACTATTATCAAAGGAAAGAGTTTATTCACCCCCCTCTAAACTCGACATCGATCCCCAACAAGTGGTATCAGAGCAGATTTATCTTGTTCTGGAATTTACAACACTTATGGCACACTTTAGCAAGATTATCATGTTCTCAAAAGAAAACTTTGATGACTGGAAGATTTGGATGCAAGCTCACCTTGCAGCTCAAGATGATGACATGTGGTATGTCATCACATATGGTCCATTGAAGATTTTAAAGCCTAATACAGTTGTTGCTGTTACTGATGGTGCGCCGCAAATGGTTGAAAAACAAAGAAACGAATGGACTGGCGAAGATAAAAAGAAAGCCAATCTTGAAAACATCGCAAAGGACATTCTGTATAAAACTCTTGATAAGAGCATCTTCAGCAAGATCAAAACGTGCTCTACTGCAAAAGAAATCTGGGAAAAGCTCATCCAAATATGTGACAGAAATGAGCAGACAAAGGAAAATAAACTGTCTGTAGCAATGCAGAAGTTTGAAAATCTGAAAATGAAAGCTGGTTAAACTCTAAATGAGTTTGATGAATGTTTCAGCAGCTTGGTTAATGAACTAGCAGCTCTGGGTAAAGAGCACAACAACAGAGAAATAGCACTCAAAGTAATGAGAGCTCTGCCCAGAGAATGGGATGTAAAAACCATGGCTATGAGAGTATAAAAAGATCTGAACAAGTTATAACTGCATGACTTGTTTGCTGAATTAAAAGCCTATTAGTTCGAACTGGAAGTGAGAAGCGGAGAAGAGTCCTCATCTAATCTACCTACTAAGGCTCTTACTGCTGCTGCCACAACAATTACTACTCCTGCTGCTGTAGTTGTTCAACAAGCAGTTCCTACTACCATTATTGAGAGCACTTCTGAAATGACTGCTGAAAAGATTAGCAATGATGCTATGTCTCTATTTGTGAAGAAATTCTCCATATTCATGAAGAAGAATCATTGAGTTTACCAAAAACCTAACCGGAACTTCAAGAAGGATTCACCACCTGGTGACATGGCGTGTTTTAACTGTGGAAAGATTGGTCACTTTATTGTTGATTGCCCAAAGCCCAAGAAGGATGACTAGAAGAAAAAGGAATACAAGCGGAATGACAAGAAGTCTAGAAGAGATCGCAAAGCCATGATTGATGAGGAAAGCAAATCCAAGTGGACAGATTCTAGCTCTGAGTCTTCTGACTCAGATGATCATTCTAGCGACAACGATGCAAAAGAAGTCAAATGCCTTATGGCAGACACTGAATCAACCTCAACATCTGGAGAGGTATTCGATTTTGACTCTAATGAATTTACACGAACTGATTTGGTTAATACACTGCATGATATGGTAGAAGAGTACTCAAGACTTTCTCATTCATTCGAGGAAGTTAAGACTGAAAATCAAAACTTAAAGGATCAAATCAATAAGTTTACTTGCTTGCAAGAAAACAGCTGTAGTGATCTAAAAGTTGAGATAAGTAAGTTGAAAACTGAGAATGAACGAGTAAATTCAAAATACCAAACAATGAGATATGAAAATCAGAACTATCACTACTGGTAAATGCATGGAACAAGTCTTCTGTTTCTTTAGAGAAGATGCAAGAATTGCAGAAGCAATCCAGTATGGTATATGAAGGCAAAGGAAAATTCATTCACTTTGTTAAATCCAGTATGGTATATGAACCTGTAGTACCAACTGTTAGATTTGAAAGGACTGTAGATCAGACAAACAGAAGGAAGCATTATGGTCTGGGTTATGTTGAACCTAAGGGGAGAGTTAACCAGAGTTCTGGATCCAGTAGAGGATTTAACTCAGGAGGACAATCTTCTATGAAGGTTAAAAACTACCAGTACTATAATTCTAGACCTGTTCAGAAGAGATACAGGCCAGACAACACAAACAGAAGAGAAGAACAACATTCTAAGATGCATACTGTTAGAAATAGCAGACCTTCTGTTGCACACACATCTTTGGACACCCGAAGTACAAGGTCACAAAGAATTGTACAAATGTGGGTTCCCAAAGGACTGATAAGGATTGGACCCAAATAGACTGGGTACCAGTTACTAAAATTTGTGTTTGCAGGAACAGGAAAGGAAAGTCAAAATCAGCAGCTCCACATGGTATCTAGACAGTGGATGCTCCAGACACATGACTGGACAGAAAAATCTATTATCAGAAGTAATGAGTTGTACTGGACCAAAGATCACATTTGGAGATAATTCAAAAGGTAAAACCGTGGGTAAAGGTAAGATTATCCATGGTAACATTACTATAAATGATGTACTATTAGTTGAAAATCTATGTTACAAATTGATTAGCATTAGCCAACTGTGTGACAATGGTTACTCTGTGACTTTTCAGAAGCACACATGCATAGTTAAAAATGCTGATGAGTCTACTGTGTTAACTGGGAAAAGAGAAAGCAACACATATAAGTCTCTTGGAATGTAGATCATATTAACTTTCCTACGTGTTTAGTTGCTTCTCTTAGTGATAAACATTGGTTATGGCACAAGAGACTGAATCACCTGAACTTCAAATCAATCAACAATCTCAAAAAGTAGAATTTAATTGATGGCCTGCCTGATATTAATTTTGTTAAGAATCATGTTTGTTCTGCATGCCAACTTGGCAAGCAAGTGAGATCTAGTTTCAAGAATAAAGGTAGTAAATCAACCTCAAGATGTTTGGAATTATTGCATATGGACTTGTTTGGTACAATCCCTATCATGAGCTTAGGGGGAATGAAGTATACACTTGTTGTTGTTGATGACTTTTCTAGATTTACTTAGGTAATATTTCTTACTGGAAAAGATCAAACCAGTAGCCTCCTGATCAAGCTTCTGAAAAAATTCAAAATGAAAAATCTATTTCTATCATTAAAATCAGAAGTAATCGCGGTACTGAGTTTACTAACAAGATTCTTGAGTTGTATTTAGATGAACAGTGCATTCATCACGAATATTCGGCCGCCAGATCACCTAAACAAAATGGAGTAGCTGAGAGAAGAAACAGAACTCTTAAAGAAGCTGCTAGAACAATGCTAGAAGATGCAGACATCTCTCAGCGCTTCTGGGCAGAAGCAATCAACACCGCATGCTACACACAAAACAGAACCATGGTCAACAAGAGGCATAATCAAACTCCTTATGAGATATTGAAAGGGAGTAAGCCTAGTGTATCTTATTTTCATGTATTTGATTGCAAATACTTTGTGCACAATAACGGTAAAAACTATTTGACTGTATTTGATTCAAAATCAGATGCTGGACTTTTTCTTAGTTACTCTTCAGTAAGCAAAGCTTTCAGAATCTTTAACAATAGAACTCTCAATGTTGAAGAATCTGTTCATGTTGTCTTCAACGAAGACAGCAGTGCACCTGAAATTTCTAATGTGTCAAATTTGAGTAATAGGTTAGACAGGATTCATCTGGAACTAGATAGTGAAGACGATGCGAAATTGAATATCAAAGATGTTCAAAATCCATAACCAGACATTTCAATAGTGGAACCAGAAGTACAGACATCAGATATACTAGTACCAGCAGATGACATACCCAAACCTGCTACTGGTTCAGCTGAGCTTAATCCAAATATGTCTAATCAGGAAGAAATCCCTTTAAACCCTTTTATCTGGAGAACATCTCATCCTCCATCCTTGGTTATTGGCAATCCAGCAGCTCCTTTGAGAACCAGAAGGCAAATGATTAATGAATATATGCATGCTGCTTTTATTTCTCAGGTTGAGCCTAAGAAGATTGAAGAAGCTCTTCTGGATCCTAGTTGGATTGAAGCCATGCAAGAAGAACTCAATCAATTTAAAAGAAATGAAGTGGGGTTTCTCGTACCTAGACCAACTCATCAAGCAGTCATTGGAACTCGGTGTGTATTCAAAAACAAGCTAAATGAAGAAGGCACTGTGATCAGAAATAAGGCAAGACTGGTGGCTCAAGGTTATAGACAAGAAGAAGGAATAGACTATGATGAGACATTTGCAACAGTAGCAAGGCTTGAAGCTATCAGAATATTCTTAGCCTTTGCTGTCTTCAAGAACTTTAAAGTCTATCAGATGGATGTGAAGAGTGCCTTCCTAAACGGCCTACTACAAGAAGAAGTCTACGTCAAACAACCTCCAGGTTTTGTCGATCATTTCTCACCACATCATGTATTCAAATTACACAAAAACCTTTATGGTTTAAAACAGGCACCTAGAGCATGGTATGACACCCTTTCACAATTTCTGGTCAATCATGATTTTAAAATTGGCACAGTAGACAAGACTTTGTTAACTTTAACAAAAATTAAGCACATTCTATTAGTGCAGATTTATGTTGATGACATTATCTTTAGGTCAACTAACCCCAAACTATGTGCAAAGTTTGCTAAATTGATGCATGATCAATTTGAAATGAGCATGATGGGAGAATTAACATTCTTCCTAGGACTACAGATCAAACAACTTGATGCTGGAATTTTCATAAATCAAGCTAAGTATACCAAGGAGCTTGTGAAAAGGTTTGGTATGGAAGCATGCTCTGCTGCTTCCACTCCAATGAGCCATCTACCAAGCTTGATAAGAATGAAAGTGGAATTCCAGTAGAGGTAACTCAATATCGTGGTCTTATTGGCTCACTATTGTATCTTACTGCCAGTAAACCTGATATTTTATTTGCTGTTTTCATTTGTGCAAGATATCAATCTAACCCCAAGCAATCTCATTATATTACTACGAAACGTATACTGAAGTACTTAAAGGGAACTCAAAATGTCGGATTATGGCATCCCAATGATTCATCTTTCAATCTTATTGGATATTCAAATGCTGATTATGCAGGTTGCAAACTAGACAGGAAAAGCACTAGTGGTTTTTGTCAATTCCTTGGTGATAGGCTGATCTCCTAGTTTAGTAAAAAGCAGACTTCCGTAGCTACATCTACTGCAGAAGCAGAATATCTCGCTGCTGGAAGCTGCTGCTCTCAAATACTATGGATGCAACAACTTAAAGACTATGGGGTTCAAGCTTTTGAATCACCTATCTTCTGTGACAATATCAGTGCCATTGCAATAACGCAAAATCCAGTACTTCATTCCAGAACAAAGCACATAGACATCATACATCATTTCATTAGAGATCATGTGCAAAAAAAGGACATTCGTCTAGAATATGTTTCTACTGATCAACAAGCAGCAGACATCTTTACAAAGCCTCTGCCTAAGAATAAGTTTTCTTATTTCCGAAATGTTCTTGGCTTAATTGACTTAACTTGATTAGTATTATTTTGTTATCTGTTACTCAACTAATAATCAGCTTGCTTGCAGAAAGATAAAGAGACGATAATGAATTGAAATTAATACTTCATTTAGAATAAAATTGATGCCATGTTACATTATCGATTTCCGAACCTATAGAATCCTGCCACTCAGTTATCCAATTATTCAGTTCATGGATTCGAAGATTAGTAAAGGATTCAGTAGTGGAGATCTTCTATAGCTGATGCCACTCCTTCCACAGTATCACATGCAGCAGAACTTGATCAGTGGCTAGCTCTGTAACATAAATGACATCAAATTGTTGTTTGTACTTCCTTGCTACTGCTCTTTGTGAGCGAGTAAAAGCCAAACCATTTTGATAAAAATTCTGGAGATCTTGAATCTTAAACCTTGAAGACATGACCTTTACCCAGACATATTTCTCAATAGTCTTCTTCAGATTTTCCAGATTGGGCAACATTTCGTCTTTGACAATAACATGAGTACTGCTACAAGCATAAGAATTGCTTGAACTAGACATATCGAAATGTTATTATCTAACATTTTTCTTGCTTTATTGAAGACATGTATTTGTAAAAGCTGAAGAGACGGCTCTCTGTTTACACGAATACCAAGAATTATTTATCATTCCCTCCGATTTCGTATCTTCGTATTTATTAAATGCATTGATTTAGGGGGAACAATATCTTTTTCAGACCTATATTTTCGTACTTTGTCAGAAGCAGAAAGGATGTTTGTCTTTTCGATAAAACAGTGTGTCTGCTGGTTTTTTTTCTAGTACTGAAAATATTTCAGTACCTTATAACTTACAGTAGATATTATCATAAAACGACAAATCCTCTTCTGTTTATTTTCAGTAATCCTTTTGGGACAGCCTGCTCTTTTTCATTGATTTTGAAAAATAACTTTTCTGACACTGCATAAATTTTCAAATACTCAACTGCAAATATATTGACACGTGTCCTTACGTTTCACTTACGGCTGTATATTTTGAATATTAACCTCCTCTTATTTCTCTTCACCTTTACGATTCCAGATTTTTGCTCTCTAGCTACTGCTTTCTCTCGTTTAACCTAATCTACTTCGAAGTTATCTTATTTACAGAAGAAGAAATGGTTGGAGCTTACAATCTCAATGCCTATCAAGTCAACTTTGCATCAGTGCTTACTATCAAAGATGAAGGACATTCGTCTGCAAAAGAAGGACATTCGTCTAGAATACGTTTCTACTGATCAACAAGCAGCAGACATCTTTACAAAGCCTCTGCCTGAGAATAAGTTTTCTTATTTCCGAAATGTTCTTGGCTTAATTGACTTAACTTGATTATTATTATTTTGTTATCTGTTACTCAACTAATAATCAGCTTGCTTGCAGAAAGATAAAGAGACGATAATGAATTGAAATTAATACTTCATTTAGAATAAAATCGATGCCATGTTACATTAGCCATTTCCGAACCTACAGAATCCTGCCACTCAGTTATCCAATTATTCAGTTCATGGATTTGAAGATTAGTAAAAGATTCAGCAGTGGAGATCTTCTCTAGCTGATGACACTCCTTCCACAGCATCACATGCAGCAGAACTTGATTAGTGGCTAGCTCTGTAACATAATTGACATGAAATTGCTGTTTGTACTTCCTTGCTACTACTCTTTGTGAGCGAGTAAAAGCCAAACAATTTTGATACAAATTCTGGAAATCTTGAATCTTAAACCATGAAGACATGACCTTTACCCAGACATATTTCTCAATAGTCTTCTTCAGATTTTCCAGATTGGGCAACATTTTGTCTGTGACAATAACATGCGTACTGCTACAAGCATCAAAATTTCTTGAACTACACATATCGAAATGTTATTATCTAACATTTTTCTTGCTTTATTGAAGACATGTATTTATAGAAGCTGAAGAGACGGCTCTCTGTTTACACGAATACCAAGAATCATTTATCATTCCCTCTGATTTCGTATCTTCGTATTTATTAAATGCATTGATTTAGGGGGAACAATATCTTTTTCAGACCTATATTTTCGTACTTTGTCAGAAGCAGAAAGGATGTTTGTCTTTTCGATAAAACAGTGTGTCTGCTGGTTTTTATCAAGTGATGGAAATATTTCAGTACCTTATAACTTCCAGTAGATATTATCATAAAACGACAAATCCTTTTCTGGTTATTTTCAGTAATCCTTTGGGGACAGCCCGCTCTTTTTCATTGATTTTGAAAAATAACTTTTCTGACACTCTGCATAACTTTTCAAATACTCAACCGCAAATATATTGACACGTGTCCTTATGTTTCACTGACCGCTGTATATTTTGAATATTAACCTCCTCTTATTTCTCTTCACCTTTACGATTCCAGATTTTTGTTCTCTAGCTACTGCTTTCTCTCGTTTAACCTAATCTACTTCAAAGTTATCTTATTTACAGAAGTGAAATGGTTTGAGCTTACAATGCCTATCAAGTGAACTTTGCACCAGTGCTTACCATCAAAGATGAAGGACTTGTTCAAATGTTTAAAGCTGTTGAGAAATCAGGCCTTAGAAAGTTTTTGGAAGCACCTGCTATTATTTATAAAACAGCACTTTTGGATTTTTTCGCCAAAGCTACTGTTCAAGAAGGGAATATAATTCATTCCTAGGGAGATGCATCTATTTCAATTGATGCTGGACTACTTGGATCAACCTTCTTTCTTCCATTCTCAGGTACCTCTGAACTGTCAGGCATTACGAAGGAAGAAATGTCAATTGCTCTTTCTACATTCTCAGCTTTTGGAGAGGAACTCTCTCCTTCTTGTTTCAAGAAGCTTCTGAAAATGGAGTATCAAGTGCTCGCCGACATTGTGGCAAAGGCACTCCTTGTCAAAGCCGGTACTTTTGACCGATTAACCAAGGAGAAGGTTCAAGTGATGGTGGCAATCACCTAGGATATTAAAGTGGATTGGATTCGGTTTCTGTTCAAGGTCATGAAGGAAATGATTTCACGAAAGAGTACTGGGTTTGCCGTTCAGATCAGCACAATGCTCAAGGATGCTGGTTTTGCCTTTACTACTTAACAGCTGAACAGGACGCCTCTTACGTCACAATGGCAGATGCTGACAATGTGCTTGCGTTAAGGCCGAAGCCATCTGTGGCTGAATTCATTTCTCTGAAGAAAGAAGTGGGAGATACGCAAACTGAGGCTCTAGGACCTCAGAAGAAGATTAAAAGAAAAAGAGTGGTTATCTCTACGAACTCTGATAAAACAATGTCTGAAGAATCTGTTGCTCCTATTCAACCATCTCTACCACCTACTCCCAGTAAGAAGAAAGCTCGCACTTTGCTTCGAATCAAGAGAACAACAGCAATTGCTGATTTAGACAATGTCCCATTGAGACAAGTGTTTCCAGAAGCTGTTTCTTCTGTACCAAAAGTCACCTCTGTCTCTAAATCAGCTACTGCCCCTACTGCTACTACGTCTACTGCTTCAACTTTCAGACCCTTTTTTGGAGTTGTTATTCGTGAACCTACTGCAGGGTCTTCTGCTTTTAGACCTGCGATACCTGCTTTATCTTCGGATAAAGGTAAGGGAAAACTCATCTATGAACCACCATTCAACGCCGCCAAATCATCCGTTCTCTCTGGTATTGATCTTCATTTGGAAGAAATTGAGAATTCTGCCAATGAAGCAATGACTTTCTTTGATGAATGGCAAAAGGCTCGCGTATTCCATCCTATCACATTCTTCCGAACTCCAGGCGTTTTTGGAAAAATGGTGAAAAATGAGAGAAAGGTTTTTCATCTTGCCAAGACAGAAAATGTGATTGAAGCTATGAAACGCCGAAGCTTCATTTTTGAGCAGCTTAAATATCAGAAACTGGAATCAGTGTTGAAGACTCTTCAGTTAAATTTTGATGCATTGATTCCCACTGCTGCCCGAGATCAGAATGTGATCCTTATTCTTACTGACCGTTTGAAGATGATGAATGAGCAACTTCTTGCTCAGGAATAGACATTTGGACACCCTGAACAATATTCAGTAGGCTTCATTCCAGAAATTGAACAAGCTAAGCCAGTTGAGGAAAGAACTAAAGCTCCTCCAGAAGCTAAGGTTTCTAGTACTCCTGCCTCTCCCCAGTTGTCTACTCAATCCTCTCCTCTCATCTCTGTTCGTGAACTGGCTTCAGTAGATGAAGTAGTTCAATCTATTACTGTTGATGTCTCTGCTGCACCAGACGCAGCAACAATTGTTGAATCAGTCCATCCAGCGGACCAACCAATGGAAGAATCCAATGCTGCCCAATCTCCATCACTGCCGAATTTAGAGATTTTCTCAACTGAACATCAAGCAGTAATGAGAGCTATCCAAAATTATCAAACCCCAGCGGTTGAACAAATGGAGGCAATGGAAGCCACGCAACCAGAAGAGAAAACCTTTTCTAAACCTTCTGCTGCTGCTGATAGACCTTCTGCTGCTGCTGATAGACCTTCTGCTGAATTTTCTATTGCTATCACTACCGCTCCAGCAGACTTTGTCCCTTCTACTGCCTTAGTTGTTCTTCCTACTGAACCACCCACTCAAGTGGCTCATATTGCACATGTTGCTGAAATCAAAGGACGAATACTAGCCATAAGCCCATCCCAGAAGAAGAACACTTCAATCTTGAATCTGAGATTGATGTATTGAAAAGAACTGTTGACACAACTTCCAAAATCGTCAAGCAGTTATCTTTTAATCATGCTGGTGAAGTCATTGCCACAAAATTTTTCAGAAAGCGTGCAATGAATTATATCCTTAACACGGCAGAATCACTGACAAAACTTGAGGTTGAATCTGACATCTTCAGGAAAAATGTCTTGGCTAATTATTCTAACTTCGCGCTCGGTCAGACTGATGTGATTCGTACTACTTCTGCTCAAGACTCGTCTCTTCAATCCATCTCCACTCAAATTGCGGCTACTGACTCCAAAATCGGAACTATCAGCACTCAGATTGAGTCTCAATCTCAATCTCAATCGATTCAGGCTCTGAATTAACAAGTTTCAAGTCAAACCCCGATTCTGGAGATATTGCAAACTGGCCTTCTTACACTTACTGGACGAGTGGATCTCTTACTTACCCAAGTTCAGGCGCTTGATGCCAAAAAGGGGGAAACAGAAGGCAGACCGATAACAGAAGGAAGAACTGAAGGGCATGCTGCAGAATCATCTTACAGAAATCAAGACCCTCATGATGATGAACCTTTGATCCGAGATATTGGATCAGATGACTAAGATTTCTTACTGCCTTAAACCATGTTTAACTGTTTATTTACTTATTAATCATTTTCGTGATAATTGCTATCTGCTTTATTATTCATCGCAACTAACTTCTAGGTTTTGGCATCACCACAAAGGGGGAAATTGTTAGACTTAATTTAGTTGTGGTGATGAGAACCAAAACCAGTAGGAATAGAAATTACCAGTAGTCAATAAAAAGCAGAAGCTGTCGATTCGCTCAAATCAGAAGTAGTACTTAGTACTCAAAGACTTAGAAACCAGAAGCAGTACTTAGTACTCAAAGGCTTAGAAATCAGAAGCAGAACGTGACTTCACTAGATCAATACTTAACGGCCTTTACTCGATTGTTTCTATCTTAAATGTTACCGTTACTTTACCTAGTACTAAGCATTAGTTGCACCATCAATACTGTACGAAGTCATTTAATTCGCTTTACTAGTTTTGGTATAAAACAAGACTGATTGTGTTGAAAGCTTTATGCAGGATCCTTTTTAGGAAATAAAGTTGTTCTCATCAGAAGTCAAGGAGCCGTTTTCAATTATAGACGTTGGACTCAAGTTATCTCTATATATTTATGGATCAAACCATTTTAGAAGAGATGTTGATTATTTTAAAAGGAAATTTATCTATCCAACATTTCATTGAGCAACCGCGAACCAATCGTTATCTTTCAAAGCTCAACTTACAAGAAAAGCAGTAAACGCCTCATATCTTACATCTGATCCTTGGAGATCATTTTGTATTGCTGTTTCTTCACCTCTTCAAGATATACACTTTACGATAATTTTCGAATAAGAGTTTGTAATTTGGAAAAGAGTCTTTTCCAGAACGTTGTTGTATTAAACTATATTGTGTTGAGTTACTAAGAGTTTCAGTAGGCAAAGGATAAGTCCTGCTGAAATGGGTGTGTACAAGTCTTGTACTGTAAAATCCAAAGTCTTTTAGTGATACCTTCTGGAAACAGAAGAAGGGGAGACGTAGAAGATTTTATCTTCGAACTTCAAGAAACAACTACTGTTCTACTGCTTACTGTTATTACTAATTTCACCTTACTCCATCGGATCGTTTCCGCACTTATTATTGTGATATGCTGGACTTACGCTTGAACAAGAACAGCTACAATCTCTAATAGGATTCTAGCACCCTTTGCAAAAACTATTATCAAAGGAAAGAGTTTATTCACCCCCCTCTAAACTCGACATCGATCCCCAACAGAAAAGTTTGAGCCGTCTCTCAAACTTTAATCTCCAACGTAAAAACTTCTTCTAATTTTCTAGTGCAAATTAGAAGAGGAACAAATCATCTAGTCATGGACCTGATTAGAAGAATAAAGAAAGGAGTTCTTGAAGAAAGTTCGTGGGGAATTCATAAAGAGCTATATCCGTCTATACCGGATTAGTTGGAGTCAAGTGAAAATTGTTCACCAAAGGTAAAAGTTTTAAACATCCTATGTATGTTTAATTTATAAAACCATACGAGTGCTCAAACAAATATATTTTGATTGTAAAAAAAAAAAAAAATTCCGCTGCGTTTTGAGCACGAGAAAACCGAGATCCAACAGTAGATCGCCTTGTTAAGCTGGACCCGTAACTCCTCCTTCTCAGTGGCTATGGTCTCGACCTCACGCCTCATCTCACTTAATTTGGCTCTAAGTCACTTAAGTTGGCGGGACTGATAGTCAAGGGCGAGATGCTTCATACGAATGGCATCCTGAGCACGGGTGCGGGGTTGTAGGGGAGTCAATGGACCCATTTCCTGAAATCAAAAATAAAAATGCTCAGAACAGATTCAATTATATAGAATAGAAGACAATATGCAACATATATATATGATTTTTGAAATTTTGGAGATAGACATATGGGTTCAAAGCATATATCGAGAGGATTCCAAAACAATTGACGGAATCAAATTCGGAATTTCCTACGAAAAGTTATAGGCTCTACATAACTTTCTCAAAACGGCAAAAACGCGATTTCGGAGGCTTAAACGGAGGATTTTCGCGATTGTGATCCCTACCTTACAACAAAGTGGTGAAAATCGCTTGTTGGGCCGTTTCGGAGGGGATAGTATCGGCCTCAATAAAAAATTGCACCATTTTTTTAAAACATTTTTTCCAACTAGATTATGAACCTAACGGTTCTGATACCACTTAAATGTCACGCCCTGTGACCGGGGTTAGTCAACACCTGCGTTGTTTAACAATCACACAATCGAAAACAACAAGCCTCATAGTAAAGTGTAAACCAAAACCAGTTTTTATCATAAATTCAAAAGAAATAATATTGTATTTACAACCCAATAACCGAAAATGACAGAATTAATACGGAAGCGTTACAAATTGGTCCGACTCCTCTTCTTCGAGTTGTTCCTCGAGTTTATCTGGGAAAAGATTTAAGAGGTGAATGATATAGTCGTCACTCGACAGAACTTGGAGAGGAGAGTTTCGAAAATTCTAGGGAGAGAATTTCGAAATTGAGGTGTGAATTATGTAATGGGAGGGTCCTCTTATTTATAGGAGTGACGTGAAAATTTTATCATAATTCGGTTGATATTCTTTCCAAAATTGCGAGATAATTATTCCATAATTATCGAGATATATATTTCATACTTAGAATCATGCCATAACAATTAATTCGTGTAATATTCATTACAAATTTCGAAATTTGGCTTTTGGACTTGATGGTTGAACGTAGACTAACGTAGATTGTTTTCTCATACAGTTATAATCACTTAAAAACAAAATAAAACACAAGTGATCGAAATGTGAGAGGATTAGGGGTGTTCAAACTTCGGATAAAACCGAAAAAACCAAAAATCCAAACCGAAAAAACCGAACCAAAAGCCGAATTTTGTAATTCGGATATAAATGTTAAAACCGAAGTTTATTTGGTTCGATTTCGGATTATATACGTCAAAACCGAAAAAATCGAAAAAACCGAAATTTCATTAAATTAATAAATTTTTTTATATTTTTATTTATATTATAAATTTTGATATGATATCTAGTGAATGAAAAATTATTTTGAACAATTTTTAGTTGATTGTTGTTTGTTTAATTGATTTAGACCTTATACTTAATATTTTACTAAGAAAACATGTAGAAAGTTAACATATTATATTTTACAATATATTTATATTATTAATTTAAATAATTATACCAAAACCGAATTAACCGACCGAAATAACCGAACCGTTTTAGTAGAAAACCGAACCGAACGGAATCAAAGAAAAATGGTTCGGATATCGGATTATATATTTCTAAAATCGAAAACCGAAAAAACCAAAATAAAAAACCGAAAACCGAACCGAACCGAACCGACCGATGAACACCTTTAGAGAGGATGACAGGCTTGGTGCACAAGTCTACCCGCATAAAACAATCTATTATGTTACTTAACTTTGGAGCCAGTTACGACTGAGAATCATAAGAGTTAATTTTATTTTATAAAAGTAATATAAAACCAACATATTCGTATTTCAGTCGAGAAGCTCGGTACTTGTTTTCTTTGTGTCTCAACTATTATGTCGACCGCTAAATTTACCGGCCGAAGTGCGAAATTTGGCTTCTAAAGTAAAAACATGTTTCAATACACGACCGATATATATTATGCAGTTGTAATATGACAACGAACATATATTCATCAATCTCTGCGTTAGAGACCATAGAAAGATTTGGTCTTTAAATCAGTGATTGTCTTTTTAACATTTGGTCACTAATTTAGAGACCATTTGTTAATCGGGTCTCTGTTTATTGACCTCAATCCCTACACATGCTTATTTTATATACAACCTATCCAAAAATATTTAGGATTGCGACCATCATAAAATAGTTGTAGTAAATTTGGCGTTGTATTTAAAATAATATAATAGAAAATTAAGAAAAACTACAAAAAAAAAAAATTTAATTACGGAATGGCTTAGTTTAGTCATTTATTTCGGGACCGTAATTATTCAACATTATGTTGGTAATTCCGTCGCAAAATCTTGGTACGGACCATAAATAAAAATTGAATTCATATGAGTTATACGTAGGATTCGAATATTTTATTCAATTGTAAAATATTATCTGTTTTGGTAAAAATACGAGGAATCTAATATCTATATAAAAACATGAATAAAAATCTTACTTTTGTATTTATATTTTTGTCATTTGACATTTTTAGATTTCGATATTGCTTATAATTCATTGAAAGAGATGATAAACATTTGAGTATATCGTTGATTAATTGCATGTGGATGGACTCGAAGAGGTGTGCATGCTTTATTATTTATATGGTGAATGTATTCATTAATGTCTTCCACTTTATTATTCATATTTATATTATATGGTGTGTACACGTATCATTTCATTGTGATAGAGGAACCTATAATCGTTTCCTTCATTGTGCATGGAGTAAACCATTGACTTTAACGTAATATTCTGCAAACGACGTCACCAAGTAAACAACATTTTGCAATAGTCTCGCTCAAGAAAATGTTAGTAGGGGAATCAAGTTCATTACTGTTTGGCTACAAATTTACATATTTCACTAACTCGGTTGACCTTCAAGTCCAAAAAAACAATAATACTTTTTTGTTTCATTAATAGTGAAATCTACTTGAATTGTTAATTTGTTTTGCTTTGATATTTCAATTAGAGTCATTATTTACTTTTAAAATTAATATGTGACATGAATCATTATAATAAATATAAACTATAGTGAAAATTTATTAATATTGTAAAATTTTATTAATATTTTTAAAGTATTATCATTATAATATAAATATTTCATATTATAAGTGTAGTGATATTTTTATTTGTTCTATATGATAAAATTTATATTTTAATTTTATTGTCAGATTTCCCTGTGAATCAGAGGTTAGAGTGATTGCCAACATTTTTATTTAATATAATTATAAATCCATCAAATAAAAGGTAAGAGTAGTAGTGGCGAAAATTTGAAAGTTATGGTACTAAAATGATTCAATTAAATACATATTTATCCATGTGATACCTTTTAATTTGCATAGGGAAGGGAATATTAGAAGCTTACATATCTATTTTTGTGTTTTTTTTTTTGGTAAGAGAAGGTGATAATTTTGTCTTCGTAATTGGAAAAAAGTACTCATGAATCACAATTTTTTTTAATAGGAAAAAAAATCGGAAACATTTTTATATGAAAGAAGTGAAACATAATCAATAAAATATAATTTAAGTTGGAATTTTTTTAAAAAATACTAATTAAAATTCTTTTAATATGTATTAATTGAAAAGATTTAATGATTTTTTAAAAATATTTTTTTAAAGTTTATGGATTTCTATTGAATTTTAGAAAATGCCTAAATGTTTTAAATATTTTATACTCTTGTGGATTTACTTCATAATATTTTTATGAAGATTTATAATCTTTTCATAGATTTCAAGGGTTTTTTTTATAATTAATTTAAAAAGTAAAAAATATTCAAAAAAAATTATTTTGCAAAATTACTTTAATCCGCGCTTACAAAGCGCGAACGCTCGTCCACGTACGCACGGATATAAGTATATTATTATTATTTATTATAATTTTTAATAATTAATTTAATTCGAATGAAAAATATAAAATATAAATATTTATAATATATGTTAATTATTAAATATTTTGTATTATTTGGTTGGATGGTTGAAAAATTAGAGATATGAGAAGATTGAAAGGAGAAAATTAAAGAGATATGAGAGGATTGAAGGAGAAAATTAAGGAGAATAAAAATAGTAGTATTTCATCAATACATCAATAAGATGTTTAACTTTAGCATATATTATCGATAAAACTTACATTGAATTACAATATTTTCATTCTATTCCTAAATGTACATTGTTCATTTTCTGTTTAAGCTATTATTATTAATTGAATTTCAATCACACATTAAAATAAAATATTAATCACAACATAAAAATACAATATTAATATATTATACCAGTAATTATTAATGCTTGCTTGCTTCCTTCACCGTTGGTCTTCTCATTTTTATAGATTGATTTATTTAATAAATCTATTAATAATAATAAACCCATTATATATAATTATATGTTTTACAATTAATTTTTTTTATGAAATATGTGTTCATATAATTTTGAGAGAATTCAAAATGAGTCTTCCTAAAATATCCTTTTGACCAATTGATTTTATGTACGTTTTCTTAGTAGAGGAGCAGAGGACAGGAGAGAAATTAAATTTTCCTACTAAGGCATCGCCTAGTAGAGGAGCAGAGTGAAGGAGAAAAGTTTTATTTTCCTACTAAGGCATCGCCTAGTAGAGGAACAGAGGACAGGAGAAAACGAATCAAACCGTTTGTGAGCTATTCGAAGCTCGATTCGATAAAAGCTCGTTTGAGCTCGTTTAATGAGGCTCGTTAAGATAAACAAACCAAACTCAAGCTTTACAGTACTCGGCTCGTTAGCTTGTGAACATGTTCATTGGTAAGTTCATGAGTAATCTTTTAGATGAAAAAATAATAGTTTTGATATTTGATTTATTGATTTTGCATTTTATTTATGAAATATATAGAAAAATCTATTAAATTTATTTATTATAATAAATTTACAAATTTTAATAAGAATAATATATTTTTCTTTAAATATATAATTTAATTTTTAATTAATTTAATGAAAATTTAAATGTATAATTCATATTTATTAAGCTTGTTTAGGCTCGATAAAGGCTTGAATAAGCTCGTGAGCCATGAATATATTCGTTAAATAAAGCTCGTGCTCGGCTCGACTCGATTACATCCCTAGCAGAGTCGATACTACAGTGTCGTAAATTTTGGTTTACTAGAGGCAGGTTGATCAACTCCGCTTTCTAATCCAACAAATTCAATATATAACATAGTTTAAGAGCATCAAGTTACTTTTCTATATATTTGGAGTTTTATATATATGATACCCCATGGATGGTCCCACTACCCCTGGCCTATCCCTAGCCCAAATGGAAGACAGGCCCACCAAGGGCCCAGGTATTCTCCTATAAATACCAGGTTTGAGCGTTCAGTTGTTTAATTCACTATATTGTTTTCAGCAGCACCCTTAGCTGCTCCCCTCATATATCCTCAGTTTCTAACTTGAGCGTCGGAGGGGCTACGCCAGGACACCCTCCTGGCCCCCTTCTAACGATCTTATTTGTGATTTCAGGCTCAGATTACTTTCAAAACCTGTGTCTGGACTAGTGACATTTACTGGAAGCGGACTCTAAATTTCCCGTGAGTATCAATATATATAAAAAAAATTAGCATCCCATAAAGTTAAAACTATCTGGCTTCAAAGTTTTTCTCTCCTTTTGACTATGAGTAGCTTGAGCTTGAGCATACCTATTTAACCGTTTAAAAAAAATCACGGATAATTAAACAATTTTAAAAATGTTAACTTCAACATACACAAACTTAACTTATAAACTAAACAAAACTTCACTTTTATCTTNTTTGACCCGTTATTTGTTAGATTTTGCGTTACGACAATGGAAGAATTTTTGTATTGAGAATTCATATCACCTAAAAAACAACCAGATATTTTACAATTTTTATCATAAAAATATTGTCTTAAATCAACTATAAAATTCAATTAATAATAGTAATTTTATGTGATCAAATGTAACATTAATGTCATTTATGCTTTAAATAATAAATTAAATAATTTATCTTTACCTTAAAATAAACAAATTTATTCTTCATTTATAATTTTTTTTCTATTTTATACAAGTGATTTTATATTAACAAATGGTAATTCAAACAAAGAGCAAAAAAAATTAATTACTTAATTTAACATTGGTTTTGAGTTTGAGAAAACATAGGTTGCCTTTATTTAAAACTATTTTAGGATTGGACGAAGGCTTTGCCTTTGCATAATTTCCATCTATCAATTTTCCAACAAGAAAAGCGTAACTTGGAAGAGCATTATTGACATCCTCTCAGCCAAGTGAATAATTATCAATGACAAAAACTTGTGTGAGACGGTCTCACGGATCGTATTTTGTGATACGGATCTCTTATTTGGGTCATACATGAAAAAATATTACTTTTATGCTAAGATTATTATTATTTTTTGTGGATATCGGTAGGGTTGACCCGTCTCACAGATAAAGATTCGTGAGACCGTCCCACAAGAGACATACTCTTTATCAATTGCTCAGATTGATTCTCTGTTTCGTGACCATATCGTTATCCATGGATTTTTCACTCACAAAACAGTACGACAATTTGACTCACTGCTTAATAGGATTTTATTTTCAACGATTGAGAAAATTTTAACTGAAGGAATCATACTATCTGCAACACCATAAAGATATTTAATTTTCACCATTTTTTTAGTATAAATTAGAGAAGATGAAATACGAATAGTGATAATATGATATTAAAAATAACATGCATGACTTTTATGCAGTAAATAATCAATCAATAATATATTCTCACCACGATTATAAACAATTGAGACCGCTACTATTTAAGACCGTTGGCAAATTGAGAACCGGATCATTAAAGAGAACCATTTATTGCTCAAAGACATTTTCTGATCGGTTTAATACGTTTAAAAGTATTACACCATTTTGAAGTCAACGTATACGTACATCAGTTCCAAGAATGATCCACATTTAATTCTATCCCAGAAAAGGAAGACCAAGTATAGACTTCGAGTTCTGATGCTAAGAAAATAGCTACCATAAAAGGAACTCCTCAAGGAAAGCGCTTCAGAATTACGCTGAGCAAAAAAAACATTAAATGCATCAATAAATGCTCATAAAGATGATAGTGACACATCTGTTCAGGAGGTTCAGGTTTACGTTTATTGTCCTTTTCGACCGTTAAGACAATCAGCTGTATCAACTGAGAAGGATGCAAGCTAAAGACAAGCAAGCAACACTACTCTATTCGACAGCTGAAAAATCATTAGCTTGCATACTTTAAAGATCTAAGAGCGCCATCAAAAGTCTACTTCCCTCTTCGCTCTATCAGCACGCTTTCAAACAGAAACATACTCGATCATTTCAGGATCATTCTCGTGCTACTTAAATCAAATTGTTTATCTATATCAGTAACCTTTTGGTTATTTGATCAAGTCTTAGTGTTTGGTGAACTAAGTGTTCTTAATATCCAAAAGTGTAAAGTGATCACTAAGAGTTCCAACACAGGCAGTGTGATAAGTCCTGGTTGGAGTGGGCTGTTGCAAATACTTTGTAAAGCCAAAATCTTTCAGTGGAATCCTTCCTGAAAGAGGAAGAAGGGGTGACGTAGGAGTATTCAATCTCCGAACATCCATAAAAATCTTATGTCGCATACTTCTCGCAAGCTCTTACTTTTCCAACCGCAATTTGTTAAGTTTGCTAAAAAGGTTTAAACTGTCAATTGGAAATTGTGAACCGTTTTCCGCACTTATCAGTGGTTCACGTTTCCAACCGTTTGAGAAAATTTTCAACCGCCTAAAAAACGGTTGAAAGCTAACTTTTAAATTTGAAAATTCGAAAGAGTTCATTCACCCCCTCTAAATTCTTTCCCAATCCCAACAAGTGGTATCAGAGCGGGGTTTTCTCGAACACTGACATATTTTTAAACACTTATGGCTTCTTTCAATAAAATTCCGATGTTCTCTAAAGAAGATTATGATGATTGGAAAATTCGCATGCAGGCACATCTAGCAGCCCAAGATGACGAGATGTGGTATGTCATTGCTGACGGGCCAATGAGAATTCTGAAGGTGAATACAGCTGCAACAACAACTGAAGGTGCTCCTCAGATGGTTGAAAAACACAGATCTGAATGGACAGCTGAGGATAAAAAGAAGGCAAATCTGTATAACGTTGCAAAAGACATCCTCTATAAGACTCTGGACAATAATATGTTCGCCAAAATCAAGACCTGCACTACTGCAAATGAAATATGAGAAAAACTTACTCAACTATGCGAAGGTAATGATCAGACTAAGGAAAACAAGTTGACTGTGGTTATCCAAAAGTTTGATAATGCAAAGATGAAGCCAGGAAAAACTCTTGCAGAATTTGACGAACGGTTCAGCAGTATCGAACTCACTTCACTCGGAAAAGAATATTCCAATAGAGAAATTGCTTTAAAGGTTATGCGAGCTCTTCCCAGATAATGGGACGTAAAGACTATAGCAATGCGAGAATATAAAGATATGAACAAAGTTGAACTTCATGATCTCTTCGCCGACCTTAAAGCGTATGAATTCGAGCTAGGAATACGAATTGAAGAAGATCCATCCACCTCCCAACAAACAAAGATCTTGGCAGCTACTACAGTGACTCTTCCGGTCGAAGAGTCAACAAGTAAGAAATCGGCCTAATAATTAAGCAATGAAGCCATGTCTTTATTTGTTAAAAAATTTAGCAAATTTATGCGAAAGAATCAATCAAAGATGAATAAACCTTACTTCAACAAGGACCATACTGATGATGGTCAAGCTTGTTTTAACTGTGGAAAAGAAGGACATTTCATTGCAGAATGCAACAGGCCAAGGAAAGATGAAAAGAAACAAGGCGACAGAAGACGGTCTGAAGACAACAAGAAATTTATCAAAAAGAAGAATCAGCGAGTTTTAGTTGCAGAAGAAGACAAAAGAAAATGGGCTGAATCAGAATCAGAGAAATCCATTTATGAAGAATCTTCAAGTGAAAGCGAAGATGAGATAGTAGAATGTCTCATGGCCAAAGAAGATCAAGAATCTACAGATGAGATGGTGTTTGATTTTAACTCTGAAGAATTTACACGTGAAGATCTTGTCACTGCACTATACGACATGGTAAATGAGTTTGAAGGACTATCACAGCAGTTTAATGAAGCTAAAAAAAAAAAAAGCAAAACTTGGAAAACAAGTTGACTCTCTCTAGATGCTTGCAGCAAAAAGAGGTTAATAGTTTTAGAGTAAAGCTAAGTCTGCTAACAGCTGAAAACGGTGACGTGCGAAGGCTGTTCCATGCCACGTTAAAAGAAAATAAACGGTTGATAAATACAATCAACACATGGAACAAGTCCTCTGTCTCTCTTAACAGGATGCATGAAATGCAGAAACCGGTCGGAGATAGAACCAGACTAGGTTATAGCATTAATGAATGCAGCACCTCTGGAGCACAAACTCAACCGCTCCTAGAAAAAGACAATTTAAAACCAATTAAATTTGTCAGATCTAGTACGGTATATGAACATGATAAACCTAAAGATCAAGGTACTCAGAATGTAAATCTTGAAAATAATAGTAGGCGATGTGGTCTAGGATATGTTGAAATTGAGAATGCTAAATCCAACCGATCATGGCTCAGACGCAGTACAACCGCTCACAACGGTTGGGCCAGCAGAGAGTCAGGTTCAACCGGATATCATTAAAAAATTAGACCTAACCATTACCACAACATCCGACCTGTTCAAAAGAGATACAGATTGAGTGACAATGACAGATGGTCCAAACAACATACTGGGAAGAAAAAGAAACTGCATACACCACCTGATTATGCACATAAAAGCTCTCTCCTTAGGACACCTCATGAAAAATCCTTCAGGATAATTCAAGTGTGGATTCCTAAGGGTCTAATAAACTCAGGACCCAAATAGGAAAGGGTACCAATTTATCTTTTCAATAATGTTAGGTGTCAAAGAAAAAGAACTTGGAGGAATCAATCTGGTTCCTGGATAGTGGCTGTTCTAGACACATGACTGGAAGCAAAAATATCTTGTCAAAAGTAATCAACTACAAAAGTCCAACAATCACCTTCGGTGACAATCTATGTTATAACCTGATAAGCATAAGCCATAAGCCAACTATGTGACAGTGGTTACACCGTAGAATTTCAAAAACTCATATGCATTGTCAAAACCGCTGGAGGTAATATCATGTTAACTGGTCATAAAGAGAAAAATACATACAGAGTTAAATGGAATGATGACTGTCTTAGCGCACTTACTTGTTTTGTCACCTTAAATGGAAATAAAAATTGGCTTTGGCATAAGCGACTCAATCATCTTAATTTCAAATCCATCGCTTCTATCAGCAAACTTAAATTAGTATCTGGATTGCCTAACATTGACTTTGCCAAAGATAGAATTTGCAATACTTGTCAATTAGGTAAACAAGTCCGTTCAACATTCAAGAGCAAAGGAAGAAACTCATCAGAAAGATGCCTGAAACTTCTTCATATGGACTTGTTCGGACCAATACCGGTGATGAGATTAGGGGGAAAGAAATATACTCTTGTAGTAATTGATGACTTTTCCAGATTTACATGGGTGATATTCCTGAATTCCAAAGATCAAACCCCAACCCAACTAATCAAGCTGCTCAAAAGACTTCAAAATGAGAAAAGTAAAGTAATTGATAGAATTAGAAGTGACAGAGGGACTGAATTTCTAAACCAATTCCTGTCATCCTATCTCAAAGACCATGGTATAAAACAAGAACTGTCAGCTGCAAGATCACCTCAACAAAATGGAGTAGCTGAAAGGAGAAACCGGACATTGAAGGAAGCAGCTAGAACTATGCTAGCTGAATCCAGTATTTCACAAAGGTTTTGGGCAGAAGCCATTAACGCATCCTGTTATACTCAAAATCGGTCCATGATCAATAAGAATCATGAAAAGACTCCATATGAAGTCTGGACCGGCAAGCAGCCTGAAGTTGGATACTTTCGCATATTCGGTTGTAAGTGTTTCATTCACACCAATGGCAAGACACATCTCACCACGTTTGATGTCAAAGCTGGCAACGGTATTTTTCTAGGATAATCAGCAGTGAGCAAATCATACAAGGTTTATAACCAAAGAACTCTCACTGTTGAAGAATCCATACATATTATATTTGATGAATCATCTATATGTCTTGATAATAGTAGTAGCAGCATAAATGATTTATTAAATAAACTTGGTGCTACTAACCTTGAAGCCAGCAGTGATGATGAGATAGATCTGAGAAAAACAGGTGAAAACATATCAAAAGAAGACGAAGTCATTCAACCAACTGTTCAAGAACAAACTCAACAGGTGAACGAACCAGAGAACAAACAACAAACGCAAGATATACAAGTAGAAGAAGGAGCCCTAGAGCAAGAAGACGAAGTCATTCAACCAACCGAGTCTAATCCATATAGACCATTTCTCCAGTGGAAAAATGATCATCCACTCGAGCTGGTCATCGGTAACCCTACTGCTCCTCTTAGAACTAGAAATCAAATGATAAATGAATTCATGCATGCTGCTTTTGTGTCTCAGATAGAACCTAAGAAAATAGGTGATGCATTACTTGACTCAAATTGGATAGAGGTCATGCAAGAAGAACTTAATCAGTCTGAAAGAAGTAAAGTTTGGCATCTAGTCCCTCGGCCTAATAACACTCATGTGACTGGAACTAGATGGGTTTATAGAAACAAAATGAATGAAAACGGTTCAATCATAAGAAACAAGGCTCGACTAGTAGCTCAGGGTTATAGACATGAGGAAAGAATAGATTTTGATGAATCATTTGCCCCTGTTGCTAGGTTAGAAGCTATCAGAATATCTCTGGCTTTTGCAGCATTTAAGGATTTCAAAGTATATCAAATGGATGTTAAATCTGCATTTTTTAATGGATTATTAAATGAGGAAGTTCACGTGGAACAACCACCTGGCTTTATTAATCACACTTTTCCTGATTATGTTTACAAACTGGACAAAGCTCTGTATGGACTGAAGCAGGCCCTGAGAGCATGGTATGACACATTAACCGAATTCTTGCTTGAGCATGGTTTCTCTATTGGAACGGTCGATAAAACCTTGTTTAAATTCTCAAAAAATGATCATTCACTTTTTGTTCAAATATATGTGGATGATATTATCTTCGGATCAACTAACCCTAAGCTATGTGAGAGATTTTCTAAGATGATGTAGGAGAAATTTGAGATGAGCATGATGGGCGAATTAAATTATTTTTTAGGACTGCAAGTCAAACAGTCCGAAAACGGTATATTTATCAATCAAGCCAAGTATACACGAGCTATGCTAAAAAAATTCGGTATGGAAAATTGCTCCCAAGCCAGTACCCCAATGAGTTCATCAATCAAACTAGATAAAGATGAAGGGGGAATCTCTGTGGACAAAAAAATGTACAGAGGGTTAATAGGTTCTTTGCTATATTTGACCGCAAGTCGACCGGATATTATGTTTGCCGTATGTCTATGTGCACGGTTTCAAGCTAAACCTATGCAATCTCATTTTACTGCCTCTAAACGCATACTTAAATATTTGAAAGGTACTGCTAATGTGGGTCTTTGATATCCCAAAGATTTAAATCTTATTCTTGTAGGGTATTCAGATGCAAATTATGCTGGATGCAAAATTGACAGAAAAAGTACGAGAAGTTCATGTCAGTTTCAAGGCGAAAGACTAATATCATGGCTCAGTAAGAAACAAACGTCGATTGATACATCAATCACCGAAGCAGAATATCTGGAGGCTGGAAGTTGTTGTGCTCAGATGTTGTGGATACAACAACAATTAAAAGATTATGGCATCCAAGCTACTGAATCACCCATTTTTTGCGACAATACCAGCGCAATAGCCATCACATACAACCAAGTTATGCACTCTCGGACAAAACATATTGACATCAGACACCACTTCATCTGAGAACACGTTATGAAGAAAGAAATACGGCTTGAATATGTTCATACGGATCAACAAACGACCGATATTTTCATAAAACCATTACCAGAGGCTAAGTTTTCACATTTCCGAAATATGCTTGGATTAATTGATTTATCTTGATATGATTATTTCTTGCGTGTGTTCAAATTTGTAATGCAGGAAATAAAAGGAAAGATAAAGAGGCAGTCAGTAATACAAAAAAAGAAATTTTTATTAAAACAAGCAGGCGCGTACAACCATAACTTCATTATCAACCGCCCTCATCTAGCTATTCAACCAGGCGATCAGATCTCCGGTGGAGGTACGTGAAAAATCATCTGAGGAAGCAATCCTTCTCAGAGTCCTCTGCTCCTTTAGGAGCATGAGGAGATAGGCGCCGTCATCAGAAAAGACATCTGCATTATCGGTGACGTAAAGACGTCGCCGATATTTCTTCAAAGTTTCCACCTCCTTGGAGGTAGCAACTACTCCTCCCTCAAGGCAGGACTGAAGCTCATGGATCTCAGTCCAGGTTGCCAGCGTCTTCTCTAAAACGCTGTCCTCAAGAGCAGTCTTGCGAGAAGCCACCACCGATTCCATTAATGCTTTAGACAAGTCTGGCTCACTTGAACTGCTTGCCTTCGGCATCCTGATTTCTGATGTTTATTTCTAGTGACTAATGATTGTAAAATTAACCCTTCTACCTGTATTTATAGATGAAAACCATATGAAGAGTCTTTTTCTCTCATGGTGACCGTCACTAGGGTTTGAAGAAACTTAATGACGAAGCTGCCGCAGGTTCATCTTCCAAGATTAGCTTAAATCCACATATTTAGGGGGAACATTGGTTAAGTCATAAATTAAATAGACTTCTCAACCGTTTCCTCCTAAACACATTACTCATCCGGTTCATTCTTCTTTGGGCACGATACTTCCATGTCATTTCGTAAAACATACTCAAACTTTTCGGCTACAGCTGATTGACGTGAAGGTTATTTTTTTTTAAAATTTGAAATTAATGATTTTATGGCCGCCCAAAATTTTCAAACCTTTAAAACATTCTTCCACTCGCAGTCCTCCACGTGGACTGTCTTGTGACTATCCGAACCGTAAATACATATTCTCAATTTACCACATTGATAGTCTTACCTTGTTATTTTCTACTCGTTCGCGTTTAAGCTTATCTTGCAGGTGCTAAATTCAAACCTTCTCAATTCATCAAGTAAAATGGCTGCCTCTATTGCTCACAACACAGTTGCTGTCAACTTTGCTTCAGTATTTGCCATGCCCAATAAGTCTATGCAAGCCATGTTTCGCACGATAGAACATTCTGGGCTTCGCTCTTTTCTGGGTTGCAGCTACAAATACTCCTACACACTACTAAAAGAATTCTTTGATTCTGCATACATGAAGAACAGAGAAATTATTTGTGCCGTTCAAAACAAAAAACTTCAGTTCACCCAGAAGATGCTCGCTGAATTGTTCAGCTTACCCATGGCTGGAGTTACTGATTTCTCTGCACTGGCAGTTGGAAATATTGAAACTTGGCATAGTACCTTCTCCAACACAAAATCTCCAATCTCTCATCCAACATGTCAGAAACGTGATTTAAAGATTGAATTCAGACTGTTGGCTGATATTGTGGCAAAAGGACTACTTGCCAAGGCTGGTGCTTATGATAACCTTGGAGAAATTTCTCGTTATGGCCACCATCTCATCCAAACTGTGGATAAACTGATATGATGTTCTATTCAAGATATTGGTAGACATGATCAAGAAAGAAAACCAATCGCAAGGCTTCGCGGTTCTAATCTGCCACATGCTGATCGACGCAGGGGTTCAACCGGTTGATATGACTGAAGTTGGAAAAACCAAACTGTTCACCTGAGTATCGGTTGAAAAATTCATCAAGAAAAACAAACCGACCGATGAGGAGATAGTCTCCATCAAAACTTAAACTGGAGTTGATTTTGTGAAACAGAAGAAGCAGACTGTCTCCACTCCTAAAGAAACAAAAAGAAAGCTGGTTCTAAAATCCAGTTCCAATGATGAATCCAAAGATGATATTCCCGTCTCTCAAGTTTTTAAGAAAAGAAGAACAAAAACATCAAAGACAGCAAAGATCAAACTGATTAAACATCTTTCAGCACCACTGATTCCTGCTCCAATCCCAACAATCTCAGCCAAGAAGCTCAAAGGAATTCAAATTACTGAAACAGAGATTGAGTCCTCTTACTCCGGAGTACCTATCATTCTCTCCAAAGATAAGGGCAAACAAGCAATGATTGAAAATCCACAGAAAAGCAGTTCGGTTCATACGGCCATAGTACTCACCAGCGAACGTGTCAATGAGGCCGTACAGAAGAAAATGAAGATGTTCGATCAATGGGTTCGATATCGGACCGTTGTAACTTTTGACTCATTACTTGAAACCGGCAAAATAAAAGCTGCCGCTAAGCTTGAACGATCCATTTTGGAATGGACAGAGACATCTGATATTCAAACGTTCTATGTCGACGAGACTTTTTGGAAGTTCAGATGAAAGAAAGTACACTTCGAGTCATCATCCAATTAAAAAGGAAAAATTTTAATCCCTTTCGTCCTACGGCCAAGGACGATTCAGCTGTTATCTCTCAACTTGAGATGGATGCATTATCGCTTGCTATGAAGGTTGCTCTAATGCGACTAGATCCAAATCTTCCACCAACTACAGAACATGGTAAGTTCGACTCTATGATGGAAATACTTGAAGACCCGTGCTCTACACAACTTCAAGCCATCTGCACAAATAAGGATTACTCATCTACTTTAAACGGTACAAGTACTAAGCCTTCATCATCGGTACTTGTCGTAACAGCTCAACCGGCTGATGAGGAGAACACTCCGCCTCCTCCTGAAAAGATCATGCCAGTGGAAATTTCCAGTGTTGAACAACAATGCCATCAGGATGCTTCAGATCTCCTATCTGTTTCGAAACCAATTTCTGACAATACTGCATCTGCTCCACTGTCTCCGGTTCATTCATCCGAAGCTCCAGTTCTTTCTGTTGATGATGCAGAGTAGTTTCTGTCTGACTTTGATGCAGCTATCACATTTAAAGAGAAATCGGTTTCACCAAAAGTTCCTTTCACTAATAATGATCCAACCGCTCTTCAAGAACAGATGATAAATTCTCCCAAAGTGCTGCCCGAAGTCGAGCTGACCACTTCATCAATGCATACACACTCTTCTCCACCTAGTCCTCAATCAACAAAACCAGAGAAACTCGATGTCTCCGGTTCAAAACCTTTTGCTTAAGATATTGACCACTTCATTGAGAGTTTAGCGACTGAAATCCATGAGCCCGAACCATCAAAATTTGCTGGTAAGCTATCTTCCTCTCAATTGGTTTCTTTCCAGAACAGGTTACTCTCTGAAGAGGGTGAACCTGAAGAACAAGAAGTTCTAGAAAAAAGTTGCCAACAACAGATTCTGACCAGACTCATCACTATGGATCAATCCATTCTGGCTCTGAATCGCAAACACTTTGATCTAAAGGAGGATTTTCAATCCATAAAGTCTGCTCTCCTCAACGATCTATCCACCCTAGAAACAAGGTTTTCCCTCAAGCAGGCAAAACATAATTCGGCACACATTAACATATGCCTTGGTCTATCGGAGCAAATGTCTCGTCTTCAAACAAATCTAGAACAACGCCTCGATGCCCAAGGTGCTCAGCTTGCAGAGATTATGTCATTCCTTGTTCATGGTGATGTCAAAAAAGGGGAAAGAGAGCAACAAAGGGTAATTCAAGAAGCAGAATTATCAGTCATGAAAGAATTGCACAAATTGAAAGAAAATGTAGACAGGGCTGAGGCAGGGGAACATAGTTAAGAACAAAAGAAACATTAAGTTGGTTATTTTCTAGATTGTAATTTCATTTACCTAATGAAATACAATTTTTTGTTCTTTCAACCGCCTCAAAAATCATTGTGTTGAATAACCTTGCATTTAGGTTTTGTCATCACCAAAAAGGGGGAAATTGTTAAGAAAAGAAAGTATTATTCTCAAGAATTTTGGTGTATGACAAAATCAGGACAACACGAAAACAGCTGCGGTTCATATTTGTGTAAAGCATCAATCCAACCTCACAGCTCAACCGGCTAAAGCTCAAAGGAGTATCAACCACTATTATTTAAGACCGCTGGCAAATTGAGAACCAAATCATTAAAGAGAACAACTTATTGCTCAAAGACATTCTCTGACAGGTTTAATACGTTTAAAAGTATTACACCATTTTGAAGTCAACGTCTACCTGTATCAGCTCCAAGAATGATCCACATTTAATTCTATCCCAGAAAAAGAATACCAAGTATAGACTTCGAGTTCTGATGCTAAGGAAACAGCTACCATAAAAGGAACTCCTCAAGGAAAGCGCTTCAGAATTACGCTGAGCAAAAAGAACATTAAATGCGTCAATAAATGCTCATAAAGACGATAGTGACACATCTGTTCAGGAGGTTCAGGTTTATGTTTGTTGTCCTTTTCAACCGTTAAGACAATCGGCTATATCAACTGAGAAGGATGCAAGCTAAAGACAAGCAAGCAACACTACTCTATTCGACAGCTGAAAAATCATTAGCTTGCATACTTTAAAGATCTAAGAGCGCCATCAAAAGTCTACTTCCCTCTTCGCTCTATCAGCACGCTTTCAACAGAAACATACTCGATCATTTCAGGATCATTCTCGTGCTACTTAAATCAAATTGTTTATCTATATCAATAACCTTTTGGTTATTTGATCAAGTCTTAGTGTTTGGTGAACTAAGTGTTCTTAATATCCAGAAGTGTAAAGTGATCACTAAGAGTTCCAACACAGGCAGTGTGATAAGTCCTGGTTGGAGTGGGCTGTTGCAAATACTTTGTAAAGCCAAAATCTTTCAGTGGAATCCTTCCTGAAAGAGGAAGAAGGGGTGACGTAGGAGTATTCAATCTCCGAACATCCATAAAAATCTTATGTCACATACTTCTCGCAAGCTCTTACTTTCCAACCGCAATTTGTTAAGTTTGCTAAAAGGGTTTAATCTGTCAATTGGGAATTGTGAACTGTTTTCCGCACTTATTAGTGGTTCACGTTTCCAACCATTTGAGAAAATTTTCAACCGCCTCAAAAAAGGTTGAAAACTAACTTTTAAATTAGAAAATTCGAAAGAGTTCATTCACTCCCCCTCTAAACTCTTTCCTTATCCCAACAGTGTTTACGCCCAAAAATGAGTCAATGAGAATGTCCTCATCACTAAGACACTCGTTGATGGATTTCTTGGATCTCATTAGTTCCACATGTGAAGCACGTGTTCTTTACTAATATGATGAAATGTCCCTATAATTTACCAAAAATTCTCCCTTTAATCCCTATTGGATGTTCACAAATTTGTCCCAAATATTTTATGACTTGCCCAATTCAGTCCTTCAAACTTCAAAACTTTTAAATAATTCTCTAAATAACCCTGGTTGAAAATTTTATAAAATACCTTTGAAAATGATATCGGAGTTATGTTTTATTTAAGAAATTTAATATTATCTGTAGCTTATTGGTTAAAGGAGGAGATATTTTTGCCAAATATGGATCCGAATGTTTATTCAAGATTTATTAATTTCAAGTTATATCCAATATTTTGAAATATTTTGAACAAAAAGTTCTAATCCATATTAGATGTCAAGAAAACTAGAAAAATAACTTACTACTAAGTTGGAAAATGATTCAAGATAATATTCCTAGAAATTGTCTTGGATTCTTATAAACTTTTGAGAGAACTTAGAGAATTCTAAAAAACAATATAAAATTATGACAACCGATTAAATTATGTACCACAACAAATTGAAGATATCCTCAAGAAACATGAATAAATTCTTGAAATCTTGAATGAAATTCAAACAAAGATATAAAGCCTAGAAGACCAACCCAGTTCTAGGAACTGGATCACAAGAGGAATATTACCACCATCTTTTGATATTGAACTTTTATTACATCAAAAAAAAAGGACAAAGTGATGAAAAACCTTTAACCAAAGAGGGGAAAATGATAAATCTTATCAAGACTGTGTTAGAAAAGAAAATAATGATGACAACAATAGAAAAGATTGGTCTCAATGATCTTCAAGACCTTGCGGACTCTTTTGTGAAATTTAAGATCTTAGATCTGAAAATGAACACAACTGATGTGACCAATCCTTAGTTAATAGGATTCCTTCTCAAGAATAACTTACGAAAAGTTTGAGATTCTATGATACAAACATGGGAAGACCACAAAGTGATTTCTAAGTTGGTGGAAAAGAATACCCAGCAAGAACCCGGTCATTGAGAAATGGAATACCATTCCACCATACACCATATGAGAACATTTCTTTAGAACCAATACATCCTTACGTGGTTATGCTGAACCTCGATATATTGGATTTCAAAAACAGAGAAGATCTCATATATGCATGGACATCAGCTATGAGAAATGCAACAAGAACTTTTATCTCAACAAAGAAAGATTCATTAAACTTTCATAAATGAGTCTTATGAGATCAGTCAATATTGCTAGGGACATGACTGCAGCAGAAACTAAAGAGTTGTCATAGCGGATGCATCTCTTAGTGAAATTGCCGGAAGAATGGCCACCACAGTCAAAGCACAATTCATAGGGATCGACTATTTTAATAGTCAAGATACAAGGGAAAAAATACATTAAAGCTTTGTATAGCCTTTAAATTACATGACATTTGTCTACTAGATGGATACACTATGTTTTTTTTACTAAATATAGATGAAATTCAAGAGTCGAAGAAAATATGGCATGGACTAAGGTCTTGGGTAAGGCCCACGACACTATCTCTTTTGGTTCTAAAATCACATCCATCATGGTATCCCGTGACACTTTACTCATATAACTCCCCACTCTTGCAGTTGAGCACGTGCCTTCCCAAGTCTCGAACCCAATACCTCGTCCAGGCCATAAGTACTTGGATTAAAGAGACTTGGTACCTCTCCTTAAAAAGTAAATACAAAAAATTTAAAATTCATGTAAAATAAAAATGACTCAAGTACGATACTGCTAAATTCATAAACAGTCACATGCAAGTGTCGGCCAAGAACAATCAAACAATCCATAAAGAGCAATTCAAATAAGTCAACAAGGCTTCAAAACAACAGAAACTAACTCCAAACAAGAAATAACAATCCAAATAAGCATACAAATAGGCGGGACATCTCTCCGGGAAAAAACATCTCACGTAGACTGTCAAATACTCAAAATAATACATATATATAGATTAACTAAGAGACTCCAAACTGATAGGACCACAACAATCCAACCTCACTCACAAACTCCACTGATGGACCCTCTATTAGGTGCTGTAAAACTACTTGGGAGACCTACCATGGTGCCCAATAGCAGCCACAACAACCCCCCAATAAACAACTGAGGTTATGATTCTGGCATAAAACAGTTACACAACAACAATAATCATAAATCATGCATAAATATAGATAAAATGAGAATGCAATGCATGAACATGACTCAATAACAACATGAAAACTGGAGCCAATAAACGTTATGATAACAACAATAGTACTGCTCGAGCAACAATACAGAGGAGCTACATAGTCAAATAGCTAAACCACCCTACCAAGTATTCGAGGTATAATGTGTTGTGCTGAAACAAACATCATGACTCGGCCTCCATACAGCTGAGAACGACACAACATGGATGTCACAACAAAACAGAACTAGATGACACAATCTCAACACTCACCCTGAAAGGTTACACTAACAGGCGGGATGCTCAATCGTATCTACAGTCTTGGGTGTGTAATTAAAACAAATATTAGTAACACCAAGATCCCTAGATAAATAACAAATGTTGTCGAACAACAATATACGGTTAACAAGGTCGATATGGATCAAGATGTATATCATAACAAGGTATAATTAACAAATTCAGTTCCTCTATCAGACCCGATTTTGTCAATTCCTTTTGATTTTTCAGTTAAAAGTCTTTTGAAATTTTGATCAGTTGAGTAGCATTTTGCTCTTTTCATCTCAAAAAAATGACTCAAGTAAATCTTGAGAAATCATCGACAATAACTAGGGTGTATTTAATTCCCCCTAAACTTGTGACTGGAATAGGACCAAACAAGTCCAAATACAACAATTCTAAGCTTCAGATTGACGAGTTACTTCCTTTGTTTTCAACAGATGACTCGACTTGCTTTCCAAAGTAACAAGATGGACAAATTTTGTCTTAAAAAAATCAATTTTGGGCAGACTTTTGACAACATCATTTATGCTAAAGTTCGCAATAGCTTTGAAATTCAAATGATATAACCTTTTGTGTCACAACCAGTTCCTTGATGAGTTGGATGCTAGGAAGCATACTAGTTCATTCGGTCAAACTGACTTTGTATGGGCTACCACATCTGTTACGTGTCATTATAATGCATCCAGAACTATTTCTGATAGTACAATTGTGCTTACTAAACTCAACCGAATAGTCGTTATCACACAACTGACTATAGAACCGAGCTCTTACTGCTTTAATAAAAGATATAGCTGATGGTAATGGTGCAAATCAAATCTTTTAAACCTCACAACAGCTCAAGAACCACGGTTCGATCGCTCTACCAAGAAAAGATAATTATTGCACCCAACAATATCCCTCTCAATAATTGTACTCTTTGCAATAAATGAGAATCAAACCCGTGATCTTGGCTGTGAAATCAATTGTAGGACCGAACGTTTGCCATTTTACAAAAAGCTATAGCTGCTGGTAATGGTGTAATTCAAATCTTTTAAACCGCACAGTAGCTCAAGCACCACGGATCGATCGCTCTACCAAGTAAAGATAATTATTGGACCCAACACTGACTTATATTGATTAAGTTTTATCCAAAATTTTCAACAAGTAATATATTTTTGATGATAATGTTACCATGGATAAGCTTATCCTTACCCACAGTTCTACCTTGAGAAACATATCCAAATGTGTTCTTAGGACTAGTAAACCTAGTCAGTTCATTTAGCAGTTTAGCTTCTCCAGTCATGTGTCTCGAGCATCCACTGTCTAGGTACCATACTAACTTCTTAGTTGGTTCAATCTTGGTGACGTGCAATCACAAATGAAATTTTTTTTTGGTTCTTATACCTATTTTGATCCAAACATGATTAGTCTTTTTGGAATCCAAACTTGAATCAACTTTACTGACCTTCCATTGCTTGTATTCCAATAAGTTGTGAGTGAATATATGTGTTATGTGTTTTGTGTGCTTTAGAGACCACATTGTTGTTTACCTTTTCCGACTTCAATGGTCAGCAGATATCGCTTCTGAACAGGTTTGCAATTAAAATAATTTTAGTTTTACCTTTCATTAAGTTATGCTTTGTTGAACGGGTTTGAAAGGACTTCCAGTTAGGTTTAACACTGGATCTCTCAGGTACGTAACCAATACCAAATTTTTCGATTTTTTTCATATCCTCAATAGACTTTTCAACTTGAGGGATAAATTATTGATGTTAATATACCGTACTGGATATCACAGAGTGAATATATTTTCTTTTGCATGTATTCAATTTTAGTTGAGTACTGGTTTCAGGAATGCTTTCCTTATTGCTGAAATCGAGATTGATTTTGTCTCCAACATGTTTCTGCAACTCTTGCATTTTTAACATAACTGAAGACTTATTTCAAGATGAAATTAGTTCAGTTAGCTTCAAATTTTTAGTTTTAACCTTCTGGTTCTCATCATGTAAACTTTTCATTCTCAATTTTCAGTTTAGAAATATCTGTCATTAGACTCAACATTTCACTAGATTGCTCCCAGTCAGTTTCAATTATGTTGTCGAGTATGTCATTTTGCTTACGTTTAATTTTCTCGAATGATTAAGAAATCTTTTATACTCATTGACCATATCATAAAGTGCATTGACAAGATCCTCTGTGAAAAATCAGTTGAGCAGAAGTCCAATAAATATTCACTGGTAGATTCGAGCTCAGATCATTTGCCATTAAGCATTTCATTTTTCATCATCGTTGGAGCTGCTTTAGTCTTTTGATTAAGATGATCCAGAGTCTGAATCATCCCATTTTAATTTGTTTCTTTACCTAATATCGCCTTTTGATCATGCCTTTGCTTAGAAAATTTATTTTCATCATTGGATCTCCTTTAATCAAAAGATCTCCCGCCCTTTTAAGATGATCTCATGTCATCCTTCTTTGGTTTAAGCTAGTCTTCTATGAGGTGATTAGTTTTACCACAATTGAAACAGGCATTGGAGTCATCAGTTGATTCCATCTTTTGATAAGATCTTCGATTGGAGTTTTAAAGTTGCCTTGATTTTTTCTTAAAAATTTCCCAACTTTTTTACGAACAGTGACAAAGCATCACTACTTAATTGTTCAATAGACTTTTCATTTGAAGTTAAAATTTCAAGTTTCATCTTAGTTAAAGATTTAATCAGCTGAGCGGTGGTTGATAATCTTTCCTTATTTTTAATTCAAATTCATAGGCTTTCAAGTCAGCAAATAAGTTGAAACTTTCACTACTCGTTTTTCTCTAAAATTACTAGAAAATTTTTTTTCCTCTCTAATTCATTCGGTCGAAACACTAATTATTTAAAATATGAATATTTTCACCATTTTAAAAATAAATCAACCAACTATTATTTGAAAATCTAAAAGAAAGTAATTCAAAACATAAAGTCATAGAACGCCAACCAACCAAAACTAACATTATTTCAAAAATAAAATTAACTCTAACATCCTCTCAAAAACCTCTCAAAAGTATCATAAGCCGTAAAATCTTAAAAGTAACTTAAATCATTAGCATAAGTCTTAAACATAAGTGCGGAAAACTAGTGACGGTTCTCGGGTTATGTGCACCTTCAGTCTTGCTAGTTCAACCCTCAAGTTCTCAATTATCATCAACATCATGCTCATCTGCATCGATCACACCTAGTGAGTCTATTGACTCAGCAAACCTTAACTATGATAACAAGTAATACATATACATCCACATATAAGAGTGAGAATACTTTTATTTAAAATAGCTTTTCATGAACATGCATAAACTTAAACATTTTTCCTTTCATCATATCATATCATATTTCCTTTCATCATATCATATCATATTTTCTTTCATCATATACATATACATTTTCCTTTTATTGAATTCAGATCGTTAATTGCGACTTTCGTATCAGCTGAAGGTCGATGGATCCATCTATGTGTAACCACAGTACTGTGTGGCGGAGACATCAGCGACTCTCTCACCCATCAACCGAGCCTTGGTCTATCATGTCATCATATCATGTCGATGAAAATACGATCGACGGACTTCCTCTGGGGCATTCTCTCATAAACGGGCTCCCTCTAGGGCCATTTCTCTCACGATATCCCCAATCATATTATCGTATTAGTTACAATCAATCCACCTCCTTCAATTTTTCATATTTCTATCACTTATAAAAATTCATGCATATATAAATCATTTTTCTTTTAAATCAAGAGCAACATGTCTTTTAGCATTAACGTTTTATCATATAATTTCTTAAATATTTAAAATAAACATATTAACATTATTTTCAGCATTCAGGGTACTGCCAGAACGTCTAACAATTTTAGGGTGTAAAATGACCGTTTTACCCCTGGACGCATAATTTTTCATAATTATCCTTAGAACTCGAAACGAAATCCCAAATAATTCCAAACTTAACTTATTACCTTAAAACATTCTCTTAAATATTCCTTAGGCCTAAAATTTATGTTTTCGATAATTTCCTTGATTCGTTTTTAAAATTAGACGCACATCTCGGTTTTGACTCATATTCAACCCAAATCAAGCCAATCAAGACCCTCGATCAACCTAGGATATCCACTGAAAATTTCTGCACCAAACCCTAGCTCCTATTTTCGAACCCTAGCCACCCTAACCATGCAAACTTTGACCCTAGCCCTTGTCCACCACAACTAGACCCTATAACACCCTCCCAGGACCCTGACCGTGCCCATAGCAAGCCACTGGACTGACCATACTAGCCCAAACATGCCCAGCCCCTTAACCCGTGACAGAAGCCAAGCACGTCTCTCCTTTTGCGTGGTTCCTCCCTAGCCTTCAAGCCAGCTTTCCCTTGAACCATCTAGGACCATGACTAGCCCCTAATAGGAGCCCTGAATGCACCCTAACAGTAGCCAAGTGTCGTGCTTCCCAAAGACTCCTAGCCGAAACCCTAGTCCACCAAAATCCCAATTTTCGTTCAACACGCTTCACCTTACTGTAAAGCCCTTAAACATTCATCTATGGACCTTTAAAAAATTTGAAAAAAGTCCCTTCCCATAGCCTTACCATGGCAGCCCCTTTGTTCATCATTAAGAAGAGTTTTAAAAAGAGAAAACTCTAGTTTTATGCATATATAGCCTCAAAAACGAAATAAAACTTGTGCATCATAATCCTCATGCAAACATAATCAAATATACATAATATGGTGTGAAAGATGTTTGAAAGAAAGTTAAGGCATGCCTTTGTGTTTATTACACACAAAAACGGCTTGGCGATTCGAGGGACGTCGACGGAGAACCTTGCTGAATTTTCTTCCAAGAAAACGTGCCTGCTTCCTTCCAAGCTTCGTGTGTGCGTGTGTTTTGCTAGGTAGAGTCCTAGTTTTTTTATTTGAGGGGGTGAGGCGTGAGTTTATGAGGTAAGGGGGAGGGTTTTGTTAGCTTTTTATTTTAATTAAAACTCATGGGGAAACGTCGGCCACTCGTTTCATTAAAACGTGCTATAAATTTTTTTTCCCTACTTAATCTCCATAGTTCAAAATATACATATATATAAATACTTTAAAATACCTTGACACAATTTTTAAACAAAACAACCAACTACCATTTAAAAATCCAAAAGAAATAGTTTAAATCATAAAATCGGCAAACGTTTTATCAACCTAAAAACATTATTTGAAAAGTATAGCCCATACTATAACCTCTCAAAAACTACACATAAACTTAAATAAATTATTGTAAAAATATTCTTAACATAAATCATAATCATAAACTCGTGCGGAAAACTAACGTCGGTCCTCGGGTTATGTTCACCTTCAGTTCAGTAAAGTCAACCATCAAGACCTTCATTAACATTATTATCATAATCAACTGCATCAATCACACCTAGTGAGTCTAAAGACTCAACACACCATAATCTTGATAACAATTAAGATATACAGAATACATGCACCGTAAAAATACTTGTACTTAAAATATCGTTTTCATGAAGATGCATAAACTTTAAACATAACCATTTTCATAAACATTTTCATGATGCATAAATTTTAAACAAAAACATTTTCATAATAATGCATCAACTTTAAACGTAAACATTTCCATAACATTTTCATAAACATTTTCGTAAACCTTTTCATATCCTCATAAACATACCATATGAACATGCATAACTTGAACCTCAACCTTTTTCTTTTCCTCATTTCATAACATATATCCTTTCATCATTAGCATAAACATTTTTCCTTTTTTTATTGAATTCAAATCGTTAATTGTGACTTTCTTCATCCTCAAAAGTCGATGGATCCATCTACATGAAACCACAGTACTGAGCGGCGGGCACACCAGCAACACTCTCACCGATCAACTAGGCCCTACCCTATCCTCATCGAATGGAAATACGATCGTTGGGCTCCCTGTGGTGCCTTCTCCCATAAATAGGCTCTCTCTGGGCCTTTTCCCTCACGGTATCTCCATTCTTATCCTCATATCCTCAATAGTCACAATTACTTCACCTCCTCCAATGTTTCATATTTTAATCAGTTTATAAAAAAATCATACATTTAGTATCCTTTTTCTTTAAAAAAAACAAGTATGCAACATATCTTTTAACGATCATTTTATCATAAAAATCCATAATCATTTAAAATAAACATTTGAACATATTAAAAATCCATAAAAATTTAAAATGACATTTTAACATCAAAACATTTAAAATAATATTTTGACATATTAAATCATAAACATATAAGATTCCATAAACATTTAAAATAATCATTTTAACATAAAACAGCATTCAGGGCACTGCCATGACGTTTACAAATTTTTGGGTGTAAAATTATCTTTTTACCCTTAGACGTAAAATTTCACGTTTTTTACATTTTTTAATTTCATTGACTCTAACATGTCCCAAATAATTATTTAAGCTTACATGAATTTTCTCATATTTTTATTTAGCTTAATTCGATGACTTTTAATTTATTATTTAAATATAGCATATTACTGCGTTTTAATCTCGAATTAAACAAAACCTTAATATAAAATTTCCTTATTTAAAACTTAGACTTTAATAATTATTTGAGCTTAAATATAATTTTCCATAATTTTATAAAGCTTAAAACTAGGCTTTTCAATTAATTCTTTAATTAATGTTTCGTGAGGCGACTAAATCCCGGATAAATCCAAAACTCATTATTTTGATCCCAAATTTTAAAAATAGTATTTTTATTATTTATTCTACATTTCCAAATCATGAGCCACACCCGTGGACCCATGGTTTCAACTTCTGTTATTAAAATCTCGTTTTTGACACATTAACGAACCACCCGAGCCATCTCCCAATTTACTAGAGCCATGGTCAAGCCATCTCGAGCCAAACCCAAGCCAACCCACCTAGGCACCCTATTGACTGACCTTGATCCATAGAACCTAGCCCGAGCTATCTCAAACCCTGCTGAAACTTGACCCAATATTCTGCATGTGTGCGTGAGTGTCTCCTAGCACTTCTAGGACTCCTAACCCAACTAAGACTCTTCCAGCTGTTATCCACTTGACCATTCTCAACCCTTACTGACCCTAGACCAGTCTCAGACCTGAGCAATCCCCAGCCCGAGCCCCTGAGCCACACACAAGCCCAGCAACGTAGGCACCATAAGTTGCGCCTGGTTGAAACTCACGTATATGGTCTCCTAGTCCACTAAGACTATTCCAGTCCCTTAACCAGCGACAACCTTGGACCCCCACTGACCCTGGACCACGCCCAGACTAGACCCATACCATCCCAAGCCCTTGAACCCATAACACGAAGCACCTGAATCAGAAAACACCAGCTGCGTGTTTCAAGCTCTCCCTCACTGTTTCCTTTTCTTTTCTTCGAGCCAGCAGTGACCTAGCCACTCCAGCCCCTAGCCCGACCCCTGCACATCAACCTAGGACCTTGATGGACCACCTAGCCCAACCCCAAACCAAGCCACCCTCTGTAACAATCGGCCACACTAGATACCACCTTTGGGAACAGCCCAACCAACTGAGGAATCTACACCAGTCCTGCTGCGCGAGTCCTAGCCCACTAGGACTCTACCAGGCCCTCACCCCTAACCCTACTCAAGCCCCAGCCAGCCCTGTCCAAGCCCCAAGGGACCGTGCAAAGAGACCGAGACCTTGCATCAGGCACAACCCAACACACACTCACGGTTCTTTTTATTCTTTGTCCCACGGTTCCAGCTTTGTTCTTCCTGATTTCCAAAGTTTTGGTTGTCTTTTAGGACTCTTTAAAACATGTAAAAACATCCCTCAAACCTATCATAATCATGGCAGCCTCTTTAGATCATATTAAACATGATTTTGGATGCAATTACAAGCTTTAAAATTGACATATGCCACAAGAACGAAATTATTTCATGATGCACTTGATTTTCATGCAAAAACTCAATTAAATAAATTATTATGGTGTGATAGATGTTTGAAGGAAAGAATATGGCGTGTCTTTGCGTAATTTATGCATGAATTCTCGTTGATGATTGCGAAAAACGACGACAAGACCCCTAGGCTGAATCCTCCTTTGAAATTCTCGACTTTTTCCTCTTAAAATTTGATGTGTATGTGCCGTTGATATTGAAGGAGTTTTGGGGAGAAATTCTGAAAGTTGGGCGTGTAATGTGAGGGTTAAGGGGTGGGTTTAACATATTATATACTTAATTATTTTACTAACAAGGTTTAGGCCTATTAATAAATTTAATTGGGCCCATTTAACCTATTAGTGTTAAATTTAAATATTTAAAATAATTTTGTTTAAATAAGTTTGTGAATTTATAATTATTAGCCGGGTTGTCAATACATTTACATTTTTGTTGAAAAACCAACACCGATAAAATTTACGTCCCGGCGCATAAAATCACCTCAAAACTTCTTATTATCAAAAATAATAAAAAGCATCAATCATATTTTAAATAATTAAAAACAATTATTTAATAAAAACATTTTCTATTTTTTCAGCCCTCGGTCTCCGTTCTTCGATCGCAACTCGAGTAACTTTTAAAAATATATTTTAATGCAACCATGCAGAAAAGTATATTTTAAACATGTCAACATGCACATCATAATTAATTTATGTAATTAAAACAATTAATTGAAATACACAAGGAATCTAATAATTTGCGTGCATGTGGTTCGCGTGGACCTTTAAATTTTCGAGGCGTTACACATGGTGTAGGCTTAGACCCATTAACGTGGTATACTAGGCCCATTAATCATTATTTAAAATAATTTATTTAAGAAAATTTGTGAAATTATTAGCCGAGTTCTCGAAAAGTTCATATTTTCGTCGGAAATCGAATACCGTTTAGAAATACAACTCGGCGTATAAAAACATTTCAAAACACTTCCTTTTCGAAAAAACCATATAAACATATACCATATTTTAAATAATTAAAAATAATTATTAAATAAAATTATTTTCCCTTTTTCAGCTCTAATTTCCGTTCCTCGATCGTGTCTCGAATAACCTTTTAAAATACAGTTTTATGCATTCATGTAGAAAGGTAAATTTTAAATATGTAAACATGCACACCATATTTAATTCTTGCAATTAAAAAAATTTAATTAAAATACATAAGAAATTTGATAACTTGCATCATGCGGTTCACGTGGACCTTCAAATTTTCTGGACGTTACATAAGTCATGTAGCTTTATTTTGTTCAAGTCTTTTGATTCACGCACAACTATAGTCTTGACATTCCATTCTTTTGGTAGTTCTTTCATTACCTTGAAAATTACTTCTCGGTTGCTGTAAACTTTTCCAAGTACACTGAGTTCTATTATGATTCAAGTGACTCTTTCATGAAAGTCAGACATAGATTCTCCAATCTTCATTTTAATATTGTCGAATTTCTGTATGGCCACGAAAAAATTATTTTCTTTTGCCTGCTCATTTCTTCACACAGCTGGATCAACTTTTATCAGATTTTTTGGCAATTTTGCACATTTTGATCTTGCTGAATGTGTTTTTGTCGAGAGTTTTTTTTATAGAATGTCTTGGGCCACATTGTCAAGATTTGGTTTCTTCTTATCATCGTTTGTCCACTCATTTCTTGGTTTTTCTAGCATTTGAGGAGCACTTTTAGTGATGGCTACAACTGTATTTGCCTTCATTATTCTCATTCGTCTATCTATGATGACGAACCATATATCATCATCTCGAGCAGCTAAGTGAGTCTGCATTCTGATCTTCAAAGTCTTCCTTGGAGAACATTGGAATCCTACTTAATGATGACATGAGGAATATTTGATACCACTTGTCGAAATCGATATTAGAAATTTAAAGAGGGTGAATACATTTTCTTTGACTTGTTTCGATTGTGTTAACATTGCTCAAACTTTGTTCTTGTCGATAGAGTCTTCAGCAAGTCAATAAGTGTGAATTGTGCGGAAATATACTTACTAAAATTCATTTGAATAAATGACTATTCACTTGGGTGGTTAAGAAAATATAGACCGAATGCTGAATGTTTATGAATGTTCGGAGACTTTATTTGAGGCCCAATACCTAAACTAGGCCCAGCCCATTACCATTTAATTATTTTAACCCCAACCCAATTGATAGAAGAAAATCATATCGATCAATCCAGAAGCTCTTCCCCTGCCTTGCACTGTCGCCTTTCTTCTTCATTCTGCAGCAATCGTGCAGCGTCCCAGCGGCCAGATTGTGTGCAGTAGGTTAGCACTTTTCTTCCTCTAGTCTATTAGCTTCTTTCCTGCCATGAATTGGAAGGTTACGAGCTCGATCGGTCCTGTTTTCCAGCACTGTGCGTGAGCTTCGATTCGGTTCTAGGTAAGATTTTTGGCTTCAATTCTTAGTGGTATTTTGGTGGGTTTGTTTGTATAGTAAAGTACTAAGCTTTTCCCCTAATTTCCGGATCGTTTTCAGATCGTGAACAGTGTTTCCGGCGAAATTTCAGACGAGCCATCTCCGCGAGATCACCGTTGTGCGTTTTAGTCTCGATTCTTGAGGTATTAAGCTTGAAATTTCAGATTATTAAGGGTTATACAGGCTGCCCGGATTTCGAATTTTAACCGAGCCGATTTATTTTGGTTTAGTCGTTTGGTATGCATTGTATTGAAGTATATAGTGAATTTATAATGTAGGTTTTATTGTTGGACGAGTTAATCAGGAAGTCCTTAAGAATTTACTGTGGTATTGTAAGTTATAGTTGAGGTACGCTCAAACCTATATTATTATGACCCTTATATTGGCGTGTAAGAATATTCGGTGAATGTTGTTTGCTATTACGTGCTTTGAATGTTTATTCTGATGCATTCATGCATAAATTATATTGACATAACATATTGAGCCTTGACTCCTTTGACGACGATTTATGTTGATTCTGTTGAGATATATTGAGTCATCAGAGGGACGAGTGGGTTAGGATTAGCCACATTCCCAGATGACAGCTAGGGACGAGCGGCGATTTGATGCTGCATTCCTGGCACGGTTGGCCACTGTTACTGTTGATGATGCTATTCGTTTGGACTCCATTTGATATCCGTTATTCTATTGTTACCATTCATGCATCGCATATCATTGCATTTACTTGGTATTGTTACATGTCTTTTATATACGTCGTGATTTTACTGGTTTGTCGTACTGGGGTCCGACCCCTGTTTTCTTTTTATGTTGTAGTTGTTTTTGATGCCATAGCAGGTCATTCCAGGGGATTTGACGCGTCTAGTGGAGCGTCAGCGAGTGGTACCCAGTAGTCAGTCGGTTTGTGTCAAAGTTCCCAGATATTTATATATATTATGCTGGTTTGATACATTTGCCAGGGAGATGCCCTGTGTAGCTGTATGGTGATATTTTTATGGTGTTTGGGATTTTAATTGTTGTATGTCGTGTCTAGTCCTGGCCAGTGCGGCTGTAGGATGTTTGTGTGGTTGATTGTGAACTTGATGTTATTTTCGAGCGTATAATGTTATTGTTGTGTTTTGAAATTTTTGGGATGTCCTACTTATGGGGAGGTCAAGCCGAAATTTTTGTAGGCCCAAATGAACGTTTTTAAACTCGTTTTCGCTGTTTACACCCATTAATCCTTGTTGTTTGATAATTAAATATTAATTAAGTGCACGAGCCCTCACACTTTAATACTCCTACGTCACCCTTCTTCCTCAAGGAATGATTGTACTAAAATATTTTGGTAATTACAAGTGATTTTATCTAATTCAGTTATGAATTAACACTGCCTAATTGAAACTCTTAGTGAAACTGAAACTAAAGACTTAGAGCAGCAGAATTCCTTCCTCACAGCTTATATATGAATAAAATAAGAGAATTTTGTGCACCAATATGATCTTTGATATGATTAGATAAATAATGAATTAGTGTGTATGCTTCTTCTTTCATCTGATTTGTTATATTTTTGCTAAGAGATTTGATTTTGTTTTCAGTTGAAGATTCTTGTTTTTGGCTAGTTCAACTGATCCCATATATAGTCCCAATCTTCAATGGTAACTTGTACAAAAAAATATCCGTTCATGACTGCAAATGTACTTGTTTCCGATTCATTGTCTTTTCTGATATCAATTGACTTCTGACAAAGATTGTCACTCTTATCCTCAATACTGATCGGTATAAACAAAAGCTGTATAACTTTAGGTTCCGATCCTTAATCACTGATTGATAAGGTCCTTGTAACGATCTTGTTTAAAATGATAGTCCGTCGGTTTGAATTAAATCAGAAGTCCCTTAATCAGTTTGGTATGTTGATTTTTATGTTGGATATCAGTTTGAGCTAGCGACTAGTTAACTCACTAATTTCAGTTCCTGCTCGAATTCAGTTGTGATTGATCTTTTTATCAAACACCAAACTAAATGTTCCAACATAATCTTTAACATATTTCAAAATTTACATCATATATGATGCTTTTTAGTTCATATTTAAAATGTTAAAAAATTGACTATTATATCTAAATAAATACAAATTTGTGTATAAAATTTAGGGAAAAAAAAGGGAAAAGAAAATTAAAAGCAGTCGTCTGGTTGAGGGACTCTTATCAGACTTTCTCATTTCTCACTCCTTGACACAAAACTAGGCATGCAACGCTCCAATTAAGGCACATACAATTTCAGGTATATGAACGATACATGACTTGAGTACTATCTTGGATATTGAGGGTCTCCAGCAATCACCTCTCTATTTGGTGTATGCCACCAATCTAGTACTTTAGTTCCACGGAATAGTTATCTGTGTCATATGAATAATGATCGGATTTACTTTATAATATCACGATATGAGTTGATAAATGACTTATAAATTTCCGAGTGATATTTATAGTTTGCCTAAGGGCATTTACTAATTTATGAGATTTTTTAGGTAACATGATAGAATTTGGTAGAGATAGGCGTTTGTGTCACAAAGATAAAATAAATTAATGATTAGTATGTAAATGATAAAAGAAATGATTGTGATAGAAATGTAATATATAATGTAAAATTGTATTATGTTTGGTATGATTTTTAAGTGTGGGATAATTTTGAATTTTTTGATGAAATGACAAAATTGTCATTTCTTCTTTTTTTTTCTTCTTCCATTCCGGCGGCGGGGTCGGCCGGAGACGGCTGCGGTGGTCGGCGACGTCGGGGTCGGCCGGAGGTCGTCGGCGGCTGGCGGTGGTCGGCCGGAAGCGGCGGCGGTGGTCGGCGGAGGCCGGAGGTGGACGGAGGTGGTCGGCGACGGCCGGCGGTGGCCGACGGTTGCCCGTGGACGGTCGGTGGAAGGAAGTGGTGGTGAGTTTGAATTTAGGAGAAGGGTAAAATTGGAAAAATAGGATGGATTAAGAGTGAGATAAATAATCCTAGGGGGTGAGTAGGTATTATTTTAACCTACCTAATATAACTTTATCATTCATAGGAGGGATTGACTTGGTTAAATAATCACGCGTACCAAACGAGAGATAAGGTGGTTTAAAAAAAATAAACCCACCTTATCCCCTACCATAAGTGTTTTGTATGATAGGTGATACTAAAAATTTGTTTTTGAGAAAAATATGTAGGATTAAAATTAAAACTTTTGTTTAAAATGACAAATGAATTATTAACATTGATCGTAAGTTATGCACTCGGTATTTTCATTTGTCAGATTAATTTTATTTCAAAACTAACTGGTTCAACGTACATCACACTTACTTGAAAACAAACAAGAAGTACCAAAGAATGATTCTAAAACGAAGACCATCGGATTATGCAAACAAAAAGCAAGGAAACTTGTATACCTATCGCCTTTGGAAATTCAAAGCCTTGACACAACATGCAAAAACAAAAGCAAATACGAAAACAAATCCAACCATAACGCCAGCAGCCAAGCCAAGAAAATCATGCCTAAACCCAAAATAGTCTCTCACAAATTCTCGGATCGATTGTTTCGTGTTAAGCTGCTCCTCCAAATCCCCGAATTGAGACGCAACCAACCCGTACAAACTCCAGGCCACCGGATTCGCCCAATGGTACCATCTCCACCACACAGGTGTCCTCTTCACCAAAACAATGAATGAAACCACAAAGATTAAGCAATTTCACTCGAATCCTAGGTTCATGCACATGTAACACGCATTATATTGCGAATAACGCCAGTTAAAACATACCGGTCTGGGGATTATAAATCCGGAGAAGAGGTTCCATATTGAGTAAAACGCGTACGATGTAATATTGGCAATATTGAGATTTGGAGTCATTGCCACAGCCATCATGCCATAAAATGTGAAGTATAGTATAGTGAAGGACATGAAGAATAAAAACCAAAAGAATTTTTCCACTCTCCATTCAAATCCGATCATTGCATAAACTATGGTTCCATAAATAGTAGCTTGAGCTAAACCATATGGGACTTCAATTACAGCCTGTTGAACAAAAAATCAAAACTAAAGTTCATTTTGTAAACATGTTTCTACTTCTAGTTTCTTGATTATTGAGTGGTCTAGTTACCTGGCCGAATGCATACGGCAAAGCAGAATACAATCCAGCAGCCTTTTCTCTGTAAAAAACTGTTCGCTCAACAGACACAACAGGTTGTACAGACGAGGCGATTTGCACCCCTAGAAAGAAAACCGAAGCATACATAGATCCCATTGCATTGAAAACATTTTGCTCTGTTTCCCTGTGATGTGTAACTTTGACAATGAAAAAAAGAATCCAGTTCTTGAAAATAAAATGATGTACGAAATAGTTTCCTTATTGACTACCTTTTGCCACCAATATCCCAGAACATTGAGCCGAAGATGATTGCTAAAAATGTCGAGTACACAATCCTCACTGCCGAATAAAGAGGATTGCGCCAGTACGACAAGTGTTGTTTCCACAGACAAGCTATGCATTGTGTTAAAAATGGTTGAGAATATTGAGCAGGAAAATATAGATCTTTAGACCCAGGACGCGGGGTGCTTAACTCATTTATCAAAGCTTTGTTCCTTCTGAAAATTTCATTCAAAGTTCAGTTGAGTTTCTTGAAATTACCCGTGGCTACCGAGGATAAATTATCTGCTGATTTGTGAACGATCTTACCTGTAAAGTTCTGTGTTTTTGTACAGTTCAGTGAAATTAACTCCGAGGATCATTTCTTGAGATGAAGCTGTCACTTCAAGCATCCAGGCTGCTGGATTATAACCATCCCTGATTTTCTTTACTCCTGGGATTCCCTGGATTCGATTTTTTTTAAAAAAAAAAACACATTAAATTCAATAAAAATGGGGTTCCATCATGTCATTCATCCTGAAAACTCACCTCAAAGTACTGGATCAAGTTGCAAGAATGTCGACCTAGTGGCCCCACATACAACTCTTGTCCCCCACGTTTCATCAAGAACAGCTGCAAGCAAAAGATCGCCAAAGAGCGATTCGTGAAAACTAAGTAGGCAATACCATCTTGGAATTATTTATCTTTGTTTTTGAAGAATCTTGCCTCGTCAAAAGCTTCAAATATGTCGATGCTAGGCTGATGGATGGTGCACACGACTGTCCTACCTGTGTCGACTGTGTTCCTGACCGTTCTCATGACTATGGCCGCAGCCCTTGCATCCAGCCCTGAAGTTGGCTCGTCCATGAAAATTATAGATGGGTTCGCCACAAGCTCAACAGCAATAGTTAACCTCTTTCTTTGCTCAGTCGAAAGACCACTGACACCGGGTAAGCCAACTAGTCCATCTCTCAACTGTGTCAGCTCCACGAGTTCCATCACACTCTCAACGAACATCTGAAATACAAAAAATGTTGTATTCTTAAAAATGTATANTGATGTACCTTTCTGGTTTCAGAATCGATATCAGAGGGCAAACGAAGCCAGGCTGAGAACAGTAGAGATTCGTAAACTGTAACACAAGGGGAATGAATGTCATTTTGTTCGCAGTAACCAGAAATCCGAGCAAATGTTTCTTGCTTCTTAGGATAACCAGAAATCATGATTCGTCCATCGATATATCCACCAGTTTTTCTACCAGCCAAGACGTCCATAAGCGTCGTTTTACCAGCGCCACTCACTCCCATTAGAGCTGTGAGAACACCAGGTCGGAAAATGCCGCTAACACCATTGAGAAGTACTAATCTTTCTCCACTAGCTCCCTGATCTTTCATTTCCTGCAGTTCATTAATGTATATCTTTTCTGATTTTTTCAGAAAATGTACAAACGTACGTTTTGGTTTCCCTAATAACCTTTATGTTACCTGAGGCATGTCGACTGCGTATGTGACCTCATCAAACGTGATAGAGTGTGGTTCAAATGGAAGAACGACGTCCCTTCTTGATAGCTGATCTTCTCTATCTGAGAGTCATTCAATGTGTTATAAATATGAATCGAGTCATGAGGCAAATCTTGGGAAGATAACTCACGATTTGTTTCGGTTGAAATGCCCCTCTGGTTATCAGTTTCGGTGTTATTTTCGGGCAGTATAGCTTGTGGTTTCCCCAAAGCTGCAAAGTTATATTATACTACATATATTAGCAGCAAATAAGGAACATTATGGCAAAAAGGATGGAGATACCAACGGTTGAGCCAAGTCAGAGCGAGAACCGAACAGAAGTTGTACAGTAGCATCCAGCCTACTAATGCCCCGGCTCCGATCCAATACCAGTACGAGTTGGAGAAAAACCCAAGACCATTCAGAACCTGGACTCCCAATGATACATTTGAATTCGCGGGAACCTTGGAAATATGAGAAAAATTTGAATATCATCTCGGCATGTTTGATTGCAACAGGCATATATATCATGATGATTGGATATCAGAACAACCTGTATCCAACTATGCCCTCTGAACTCGTTAACCGAAATTGCGTTTTCAGCATACATCATTGGAGATATATAGTAACCCCATATCCACCATTTCTTGACGCTTCCTGGGAAATTTTGTTCAAAACGAAAGATAAGAAAGAATTGAGAGTGCGCTTGAATGTAGAAATTGTTTCAAAAGGTATTTTCTTTCCAAATTAAGAAGTAAGAAAATGTTGATTTTTGGACTTCCTAATCACAGTCTACTTTTAAAATAAGGAAAAAAAAACTAATTTTTACTAATATGTCAAAACATGAAACTGGTTTAGAGAAAGCCACTCAAGCCGAACATAAAAATACAGTTAATACCGCGTGCCAGGACAAAGCCACTCAAGCCGAACATTAGGAGCAATATGAAAAACCCGAAAGTGTTCGCGACGATGATGTTCCTACCGACCACCCCGATAAGTCTAAACAAAGAAGACGCCGTTTGAATCTGAACTAAGAGCAACAAGTAGTGTTTCAAGAACCTGAGACAAATCATGGTCATCAATCTTAGCATTTGCTTTACTGATATATCAACTCTGAACAAGATTAAAACATGTTGTTAAATTTTACCTCCATACATTCGAATCGTAGCCAATTTCATAGTAAGTTAATGCAACAAAAGCAGCAATTTCAACTGCACTGATAGGGATCGAGAGGATCCATTTCGGAAGAGCATAAGTCCATGCAGGGTAAAAGTAAAAATTCCTTTGCTTGTAAAAGACAGGAAGTTTTTGAATACTCAAGGCCAGCTCTGCCATTCCATTGAATGTAGCAGTGGTGACAGCATAGAATAACGATCCAGCAAATATTCTTCCATCTGCTACGCTATCTCGGGGCATTTTTGGTCGTAAGAAGACCGTCATTGCAATGGTAGCCATCACGCTTATCTAGAGGTAGATTCAAGAAACCATCATTCAGTAATACATCATTAAATATGTGGTACTTGCACCTGTTTATTCAAATTCGGAACTCATCGGTTTCCACGAGTAACTCAAAGTCTTGTGGTTACTGATTTAAATTACCAGATATTAAACTAAGAAACCATTTCTAATGAACTGTGAATGATTTGTAACTTTTTTTAGTACAACCCGTAAAGCATGCGGACCTGGGAGAGCTTGAAGATGTAAACAAACGAGTTTCTCTTCATAAGCAAGAGTTCTCTGGCTGTGCAAGCTTTTAAAAGCTCCTTTTTGCTGACACCAAAATCTTTAGTTGTCAATGCAGCAGGGTGGCTTTTATGTTTATCAAATGGACTTGCTAACTCGGCTCTTAGTTTCTGCCCAACCTCAAATACCTTAAACATTTCAGCGAAGTCTTTCACACTAATAAATCTGTATGGCTTATCATTATCTGCCCAATATTGCTGTTGATCTTTCTTTGATGTTACCTGCATGGAAGTAAATTCAAAAATGAATAACCAAAGTTTGAAAATGTCCAAAAGATACTCTTTTTTCCAGATTCCTACTTCTTGCAAGAAATCTGCCACCCCTTTTCTTTCAGGGCATTTGAAGCCCAAAGATTGGAAGAATTCGAGCACATTTTCCCGGGGGCCTTGGTAAATAATCTGTCCTTCTGACATAAGGATTATATCATCGAACAAATCGTAAGTCTCCGGTTCAGGTTGAAGTAGTGAAATAAGAGCTGTCCCTTTGAGGATATGGATGGATCGTCTAATGGAATTCACTACTTGGAATGTCGTGGAACTATCTAATCCTGTCGATATTTCGTCCATGAAGAGCGCTTTTGCTGGTCCAACCATCATCTCACCTGATAATTTTTGTTAAAGAACACATAAAAAAAACCATAATGTCGGAAAGCAGAACAATTGCCTGTGATAAGAGGCTGTCCATTTGTCAGTGAAATGCAAATATGTCATTTATATAATTTAATTCATATGCCAATAGACTCAAAATGGATAGGTGTTTTATTTCATGAATTGAGAATGATTGAAATTATCGAAATTATTAGGGAGGAGCAACAACTGCTGCAGTCCTGCGTGTTAAGAAGCACAAGATCTCTGCGGAAATGTCAAGCTTCATTGCTAAAGTACAAAAGAACAAAATATTTCTACAGAAAACATCTATTGAAAATGAAAGCACACATGGCTTATATAGTTTCCTACATGTAACAAAGTCGTGTGTTTGAGTGTCATATTTTAAAGCGCGTTTCGTGTTAAGCATATACATCAACACTGTGTGATTGTCTGTATCACAAGTTAATTAAAACAATATGTTTCGACTACTGTAAATTTAAATGTTAACTTGTTACCACTAACTATAGTTTTATGTAAAACAACAAACACTCAATTGTATATGTTAAAGTCACATTCTGTTCTATAAAATCATGTTTTTCTCTTATAGTGTAAGAGAGTATAAATAGGCGTAACAGTAGTGTTCTTAGTAACTTCGTATTCATATTTTTCCAGATTTGCAGAATGAAGATGGAACAATTCTTCTCATGATTGTTACTTTAACAGTATAAAAGTAATGTTTGAATCCCAAAAATTGTGAGTCAACATGATTATTGGGGGAAGGTAATTGGGGACCCAATATTTATCTATGTTGCGAGTGGGCGATATTAGATATTTGGAAAGAAAAATGTAACTTTATTCACCTGTTGTAACACGTTTTCTCTGTCCACCAGAGATCCCTCTGATCATGTCACTTCCTACTACTGTATCAGCACAAATATCCAATCCCAGCAGCTGAAAATTTGAATCGATCAACTTGGACAAGTTCTACATTATATTAACCCTCTAACTAAAGTGAAATTCTTGAAATTTAGCTACCTTGATGATATAATCTGTGACTACACTTGCTTCTTGGCCTTCGATAGCTGCTGCCTACATGATCCAATGACAATAAACAGCAAAAAAAAAAAAAGATTAACATACAACTACAAACAGAAATTTTACTAAATAGCAATCCCATTTTTGGATGAGATGCAAAATTCTTACTTTCATGAAGATATCCACATCAGGATCAGGCTTTATGTTCGCTTCCTTTTCCCTTCTTGATAACTCTGCTAGCATTTCTGCAGAAATTTCACACAAAAACCGTGTTAGTGTATTTTTCTAATTTTACATATGCAAAGTCTGAAAAAACCGACGCAAAAAGACTAACCGTGACTGCTCCCAACTCCTTGACACCTAGCAGAAAAGGCCAAGGTTTCTCTTACAGTCATTTCCCCTAAATGAACATCATGTTGGCTTATATACGCAGCAGTTCTTTGTGGTACAAATTCTTCCATGCTATGCCCATTATACGTCACCATTCCCGAAAACTGATCATCAAGATAGGACAAATCATCAAATCTTCCTTAAACATTTCCCCTGAAATACATGAAGGAATGAAACAGTACAAGATGGCAACTTAACCTTCAAAGAAGGATCAAGAATTCCAGCCAAAGCCAACAAAAGTGTCGTCTTTCCAGAACCCGGAGGACCTAAAAGAAGTGTCATTCTGCCCAAACAAACGTGTGACGGTTGGAAAAACCGAGATACAATTAATGTAAATGAAGTGGAATAAGTTTCCTTTACCGGCTAGGCTTCAAGATTCCACTGACATCTTGTAGGATCAGTAGTTGTTTCTTGTTGCTAGGAAGTATGTGAAGATAGCTTGAGAATTCCTTTAAAATGAATGCAAGCAAGAGTACATATAAAATGATCGTTAGAAACGGACTCAATCTCAAATAAATCAAAATTCATGGGATTAATTACTTTTTTGGTTTCTCCTCTTCGGGTCCAAAACTAGTTATGGTCTCTTTTGTTTATCACATGTCAGAAACATCTCTCGGCTTATAAACTTTAAGCTATTTGCTGCCACATATATGATAGTTTATCGGCTAAAACTAATGGGAAATGGACCAGTATGATTTTGATCACAGTTAATAGGCATCAGAATGGTTTTGATCTTAAACAATATGAACGAAAAAAATAACTATCTTGTTGAAAGAAATAATCAGTTTTCAGTTAATTTTTAATGACAAATTAATGCTCGGGACTAAAATTGTCTGATGTTCATAAATTGGTTGATCTTTTGGCATATTGCATAGAAGATGAACAAAAAAGATTTTAGACTCAAACAATAGGCATATTTCATGATCTAAGGAGTATAAAGGCGTTTTGTCCTATTAATTCTATAAGAGCCATTATTTTGAAAACCAGATCAGACCGTAGCAGCAGGTTCGACATGAAACCGATTACCGATTAGGTTGTATCATACTTATAACTGTTTTAACGATAAAACCGGTCAAGAATCGATAGATTAAGTCCTGAACCATGAATTTAATTTTTTTTTTTATATTTAAAATTTAAAATTTTATTTTTGGTTACATACATATAATTATTTTGATTTTCAACTTTGTTAAAAATATTATTTTATTAAAGCTTATTTTATTTATACATTTTTGTTTAAACTATATATGTATTATATTTGATATTTTTATTATATGTATGATGTTGTTTAGATTTTAAATATTTTATTTTATTATTTATATACAATTTTTTGTACTTTAAAATATATTGTTATTATGTTATTTTATTTTATATAATATAACGACATTCGATCCCATCGTTCGATTAAATCGATTCGATCAATTGAATCATTATTTGATCATGAAAATATTTATAAGAACAGGACGTGATGAAGAGAATTGGTGAGGAAAAAAAATCACAAGATAGAATTTTCTTGATTTTCGTGGCGCAAGAAAATATTCTCTCTGTGTTCGTATATCATCTACTTGTGTCAGTATCGTTGGGGGTAGAGTACTGGAAAGCCCGACGAACCGTCAACGTTGTTTTTCGAATTATATGTATGCTTTATTGTATGAATCAAACGCAATGGATCGTACGTGTCCGAAATTGATAAATCAAAAAATTTCAAAAATTCGGTAAAGTTTCTGATGCGAGTTCGGAGGACAGTCGGCCCTCCTTCTAAACGTGCTAGATTTTGATTACCTCGAAGATATTTGCGAAGAAGTTGCTGAAAGAAGGCAAAGCTCTACTTCCTACATGAGCTTCTGTTTCAACATTTAGGTGCTCAAATCTCACTTCAATTGTAGGCAATTCTATTCCAACCCTACATACAAAAAAACCACGCAGCATAAGTGGAGAATATATATATATATATATATATCATATACAATATAATAACATTCTTGTCACTAAAAGCTAGATTTCATGCTTCAACGTACGTACCTATCAATCCTATGCTTGAGTTTCGTCAGAAACCTCTTGTTATCGTCTTCGGTAGCGTTTACGAGCCTGTCGAGCAATTTCTTCCTTTCTTGAAATCCAAGATCGGTTACATCTACCTCACTAGGATCACCTCTTGATCCAAGAAGAATGCCTTTCCGTAAACGATCATAAGTCGGGAGCTTCTCGATGGCGGCCCATTTAAGGGCTTCTTCATCATTTTCATCCCTTGATGAACCTGAAAATATTTCCAAGCCGTTGCTGTTTCTCCATGCTGCCGAAACATTTCTCATGATACTGTTGCTTGCATTCCTTTCCATTTTAATGATTATAAAATATTAGGAAGATCATAAAAATTTAATCTCTTTTTGTTGTTGATATATTTAAACATCAAGAGTTGAAGAGAATTTTTGAAGATGAAGGCAGAAAAAATAAAATTTCTCGGAGCAGGCTAGAGTAGAGTCTGGCGCGCGCTTCATTTACGGTATGAATGGCTATCAATATAAAAACGGCTGGTAGTTCCTGTTCATTACCTACCAATTGATACTCGTCGATTATTTATACATATAAATTCAATTTTAAATAAAATATAATTTTATGTAAAATAAATTTTATTTTATTTTTTCCCAAAATTAGTATTTTTAAGTGTTTATTTTGATATACATATATAAAATATATTAGTTGTTTTTCATGAGCTTCTAGTTATTCAATGTGTAGTACAAACAAGATCTTAAAAAGCGCGAAGCGTCCCAATCAATCTTCAAGTTTTACAAGTTTAAGTTGATTTATCACGAGATTAAATGTGAAATTTTTTTTAAGTTTTTATTATAATTTTAATTATATTGAATCAATTAACGAATTAAATAACACATAAACATTCAAATATTAAGAATAAATGCATAAATTATTAAGTTACTAAAAACATAAGTCTCAAAATCACAAATTGTGTGGGATAAAATTTTGGCAAAAATTTGTGTGAGACGGTCTCACGGGTCGTATTTTGTGAGACAGATATCTTATTTGGGTCATCCACGAAAAAGTATTACTTTTTATGATAAGAGTATTACTTTTTATTGTGAATATCGATAGGGTTGACTCATCTCACAGATAAAGATTCTTGAGATCGTCTCACAAAAGACATCCTCTAAAACTTTTGACTATTGTTGTTGGTCAACAGTTATCTTTTAGTCTGAAAAATTTATTGTGATGTCTTTAGCGTTTTCTTTTTTAAAAAATATTATTAAATATTATTATTTAAAGAGTCGACCGCTTATTTCATGCTTTTCCTTGAATGAAAGAGTTTTTTTCTCACTTTTCGCGATTAATCTGTGTTTTTCTAGAACACCAAGTGAAAAAGCACAGACATTGTGAAAGATACCAAAATTAAATAATTTTATTTATATTAATTAAAAACTTTAATTAATGGTTTGATTTAATTATTTATAAATAATATAATAGTAAAATACAAATAAAAATTTTAATGCAACAGTACAATTTGTAAAAATACAATATAACAAATGAAAATGTTAATTTTAACACAAATATAAATATAAAATATTATGATTAATATATATAAAACAAAAAGAATATTATAATAATATCTTTTTGTTGTAAAATTTGAAGTAAATGAGTTGGAGTTGGATGTTGAATTTGGTGCGGAAATTCAACTATTTTAGCGCCAAACTTGAGCTATAATAGAATTAAAGATTGAAGATAGCCTTATTGTAATTGTAATTTTAAAAAGTTGTCCGCAACCCATCAGAAATCGAAACATGGACATACAAGTAAATTAAATTAATTAATGTAACACAAAAAAAAAAAAATTATATCAAAACTTGGCCAAACTTCCTATCTCATCGTTCGCTGTCGATAAAAATAGACAAATAAGTTCTTCCCATTATGCGACCAGATATTGCAATTTATTACCATTAGAAAAATCTCCAAATCTCTTTTCGAATAAACCAATTCATTTGGGACCACGCAATTTGTAAAAAGCCAAAAAAAGTAAAATAGTCTATATATCTATTCTATCTATGGTTTATTACTCTATTAATTAATTAGCTTGACTAAACTATTATATTATATTATATTATATTATTATTATTATTTTCATTATCATTAATATATTATAAAATATGAGTTAAGGTAAGGTAAATGAAATGAAATATGGTTCATGTACAGTGTCATTTAATAGTGAATTTCAAATTTCTTCCTTCTTCCGCATTCAAACTATATAGTATGACATATATCAATACATCATCTTGTACATTAATTAGTAATTAATATAGACAAACTATCTCCAAACCTCATTTCTTACAATGAGATGCTTATTTTATTTCCACTAAAAAAAACATTTTTACATCTAAGCGTGATATAGTTGATAAACTTCTCGGTGACAGAGTTGGAGCGTCTGAGTCTCTGAGACCGAAGTTTGTAAAAATGAGACAACGATGAGTTCATATAACAACTATTTTGTATTCATCGTCTTTGTTCATGTACCATGTCATTTAATAATGACTTTCAAACTCCTCCTTCTTTCCACATTCAAACACTACAAGAAAAATTAGCTTTAACAACACATCTACGACAACGGTTTTTATTAAAACCGTTGTCTTTTTACCTTTAACAACGGTTTTAATAAAAACCGTTGTCGTAGCCTAAAAAAATCCGCTCAAAGACAATAGTTTCTTTAAAACCGTTATCTTTGATATATCTACGACAACGGTTTTTAAAAACCGTTGTCTATGGGCGTTTTATTTTTGACTACGACAACGGTTTTTAAAAACCGTTGTCTATGAGCGATTTTTTTTTTAGCTACGACAACGGTTTTAAAACTGTTGTCTATTAGCGTTTTTTTTTTAGCTACGACAACAGTTTATAAAAAACCGTTGTGTTTCAACTGTTTTTGCGACCGTTTAAGTTAAATCTGTCGCTAAATTAGCGACGGTTATACTATACCGTCCCTAATTTAAATTTGGCGACGGTTAATGTATAACCGTCGCAAACTTTAGCGACGGTTTAAAGTAAAACCGTCGCCGATGTAAAGATAGCGACGGTTTTACAATAACTGTCGCTAAATATAGCGACGGTGGTTTTTAACCGTCGCTACTGTTAGCGACAGTTTTGGTAATATCGTCGCTGATCTTAAATCAGCGACGGTTTATACCTAACAGTCGCTATATTTAGCGACGGTTTTTTAATATCTGTCGCTAAATATAGCGACAGTTCTTGTAAAAGCGTCGCAAATTTAAATCGGCGACAGTTAGAAAATTAACTGTCGCAATTTGCGACGGTTAAAGTCAAAACTGTAGCAAACTGTCTATAAATATCCCAACCCTCGGTCCATTTTCTACCATACCACTTCACAACACTTAAAATTTTTCTCCCTTACACAATTTTAGTTTCGATTTTCTATTTAAAATTCAATAAATTTTTAAAATAAAAAATATAGTATTTTCGACGATAAATCAAAAATATAGTTTGCATATTAGATTGTAAGTTTTTTTTATATTTATTAAAATATTAAAAGTGAAATTTTTTTTTATTTTACTGCATAAATTAGCGACGGAAATCATACAAAACCGTCGCTAAAATTAGCGACAAAGTTTATAAAACACTGTCGCTAAATGTAGCGACGGTGTATGAAACCGTCGCTATTTAGCGACAGTTTAAATTACGACTGTCGCTAAATTTAGCGACGGTTAACGATGTTGTCCGTCGCTATTTAATTTGTGTCTTTTTTTTAAAAACCGTCGCAAATTGTAACTACCACAACACTCTCCCACCGTTGTCTTTTAACGAATTCTTTAACCACAGGACCTTTAACAACGGTTTTATATACCTACGACAACGGTTTTTCACCCTCGTCTTTAGGCGTCTACGACAACGGTTTTTCACCGTTGTCTTTGAGCACACCCTTTAACCACAGGGCTTCTAACAACGGTTTTAAAAGGCCNCGAATTAAATAACACATAAACATTCAAATATTAAGAATAAATGCATAAATTATTAAGTTACTAAAAACATAAGTCTCAAAATCACAAATTGTGTGGGATAAAATTTTGGCAAAAATTTGTGTGAGACGGTCTCACGGGTCGTATTTTGTGAGACAGATATCTTATTTGGGTCATCCACGAAAAAGTATTACTTTTTATGATAAGAGTATTACTTTTTATTGTGAATATCGATAGGGTTGACTCATCTCACAGATAAAGATTCTTGAGATCGTCTCACAAAAGACATCCTCTAAAACTTTTGACTATTGTTGTTGGTCAACAGTTATCTTTTAGTCTGAAAAATTTATTGTGATGTCTTTAGCGTTTTCTTTTTTAAAAAATATTATTAAATATTATTATTTAAAGAGTCGACCGCTTATTTCATGCTTTTCCTTGAATGAAAGAGTTTTTTTCTCACTTTTCGCGATTAATCTGTGTTTTTCTAGAACACCAAGTGAAAAAGCACAGACATTGTGAAAGATACCAAAATTAAATAATTTTATTTATATTAATTAAAAACTTTAATTAATGGTTTGATTTAATTATTTATAAATAATATAATAGTAAAATACAAATAAAAATTTTAATGCAACAGTACAATTTGTAAAAATACAATATAACAAATGAAAATGTTAATTTTAACACAAATATAAATATAAAATATTATGATTAATATATATAAAACAAAAAGAATATTATAATAATATCTTTTTGTTGTAAAATTTGAAGTAAATGAGTTGGAGTTGGATGTTGAATTTGGTGCGGAAATTCAACTATTTTAGCGCCAAACTTGAGCTATAATAGAATTAAAGATTGAAGATAGCCTTATTGTAATTGTAATTTTAAAAAGTTGTCCGCAACCCATCAGAAATCGAAACATGGACATACAAGTAAATTAAATTAATTAATGTAACACAAAAAAAAAAAAATTATATCAAAACTTGGCCAAACTTCCTATCTCATCGTTCGCTGTCGATAAAAATAGACAAATAAGTTCTTCCCATTATGCGACCAGATATTGCAATTTATTACCATTAGAAAAATCTCCAAATCTCTTTTCGAATAAACCAATTCATTTGGGACCACGCAATTTGTAAAAAGCCAAAAAAAGTAAAATAGTCTATATATCTATTCTATCTATGGTTTATTACTCTATTAATTAATTAGCTTGACTAAACTATTATATTATATTATATTATATTATTATTATTATTTTCATTATCATTAATATATTATAAAATATGAGTTAAGGTAAGGTAAATGAAATGAAATATGGTTCATGTACAGTGTCATTTAATAGTGAATTTCAAATTTCTTCCTTCTTCCGCATTCAAACTATATAGTATGACATATATCAATACATCATCTTGTACATTAATTAGTAATTAATATAGACAAACTATCTCCAAACCTCATTTCTTACAATGAGATGCTTATTTTATTTCCACTAAAAAAAACATTTTTACATCTAAGCGTGATATAGTTGATAAACTTCTCGGTGACAGAGTTGGAGCGTCTGAGTCTCTGAGACCGAAGTTTGTAAAAATGAGACAACGATGAGTTCATATAACAACTATTTTGTATTCATCGTCTTTGTTCATGTACCATGTCATTTAATAATGACTTTCAAACTCCTCCTTCTTTCCACATTCAAACACTACAAGAAAAATTAGCTTTAACAACACATCTACGACAACGGTTTTTATTAAAACCGTTGTCTTTTTACCTTTAACAACGGTTTTAATAAAAACCGTTGTCGTAGCCTAAAAAAATCCGCTCAAAGACAATAGTTTCTTTAAAACCGTTATCTTTGATATATCTACGACAACGGTTTTTAAAAACCGTTGTCTATGGGCGTTTTATTTTTGACTACGACAACGGTTTTTAAAAACCGTTGTCTATGAGCGATTTTTTTTTTAGCTACGACAACGGTTTTAAAACTGTTGTCTATTAGCGTTTTTTTTTTAGCTACGACAACAGTTTATAAAAAACCGTTGTGTTTCAACTGTTTTTGCGACCGTTTAAGTTAAATCTGTCGCTAAATTAGCGACGGTTATACTATACCGTCCCTAATTTAAATTTGGCGACGGTTAATGTATAACCGTCGCAAACTTTAGCGACGGTTTAAAGTAAAACCGTCGCCGATGTAAAGATAGCGACGGTTTTACAATAACTGTCGCTAAATATAGCGACGGTGGTTTTTAACCGTCGCTACTGTTAGCGACAGTTTTGGTAATATCGTCGCTGATCTTAAATCAGCGACGGTTTATACCTAACAGTCGCTATATTTAGCGACGGTTTTTTAATATCTGTCGCTAAATATAGCGACAGTTCTTGTAAAAGCGTCGCAAATTTAAATCGGCGACAGTTAGAAAATTAACTGTCGCAATTTGCGACGGTTAAAGTCAAAACTGTAGCAAACTGTCTATAAATATCCCAACCCTCGGTCCATTTTCTACCATACCACTTCACAACACTTAAAATTTTTCTCCCTTACACAATTTTAGTTTCGATTTTCTATTTAAAATTCAATAAATTTTTAAAATAAAAAATATAGTATTTTCGACGATAAATCAAAAATATAGTTTGCATATTAGATTGTAAGTTTTTTTTATATTTATTAAAATATTAAAAGTGAAATTTTTTTTTATTTTACTGCATAAATTAGCGACGGAAATCATACAAAACCGTCGCTAAAATTAGCGACAAAGTTTATAAAACACTGTCGCTAAATGTAGCGACGGTGTATGAAACCGTCGCTATTTAGCGACAGTTTAAATTACGACTGTCGCTAAATTTAGCGACGGTTAACGATGTTGTCCGTCGCTATTTAATTTGTGTCTTTTTTTTAAAAATCGTCGCAAATTGTAACTACCACAACACTCTCCCACCGTTGTCTTTTAACGAATTCTTTAACCACAGGACCTTTAACAACGGTTTTATATACCTACGACAACTGTTTTTCACCCTCGTCTTTAGGCGTCTACGACAACGGTTTTTCACCGTTGTCTTTGAGCACACCCTTTAACCACAGGGCTTCTAACAACGGTTTTAAAAGGCCGACGACAACGGGAAAAAATCGTTGTCGTAGGCCTTTTTTCTTGTAGTGAAACTATATAGTTTGCCATATAATAATACATCAACTTGTGTGCATTAATAAGTAATTAATATAGACAAACTATTTTCAACGCTCATTTCAGTGTATGAGGATATTAAAGTTGTTGGGATCATGTTAGAGTTTAGAGGATGTGAATAAATAAAAATGAGGAACTCTGTTATCAAATACTAAGTTGTTCTTCTTTCATTCTTATTATTTGTGTTCGTCCTCGAAGAAAATAGATGAAGAAGTTCTTCCCATTATGAAATGCGACAAGGTAATGAAACTTACTACCATTAGGAAAAATCATCAAGGTTTTTTTCGATTAAGCAAATTTATTTAGGACCATGCAAATTCACCCTTTGTAAAAATCAAGAAAGTAGAATAGTTTATATATATCTATTCTATCTATGGTCTATTACTCTATTAATTAATAAGTAATTAATTAACTTGACTAAACTATTATATTATAATATTATTATCATTATTATATTATAAAATATGAGTTGTACCGTGTCATTTAATAACGAATTTCAAATTTCTTCTTGTTAGATATTTATCTCAAAATCATGTTTTTTACGTATACATGAACATGAAAAACAATATGCGGAAGCTTAAATCAATTATTACCTCCGGCCATTGAAAATTTTGATTTTCTCTGATTTTCTTCTCGGTTGATGCCTTCTAAGCACTCCACCTTCTCAATAGATGTTGTAAATTTTTCTTATGAGGTGTGTGCTTAGGGACCTCAATCGCTCTATTTATTGGCGTTTCTCATACCATCGATGAGTGTATCGGGATCCGAGATTTATAAGAAAAAACGTATACGTATCTCAAGTTTCTAAAGTTGAGCACGTTTGTCAAAAGTTGTAGGTAATGGCCGTCGCCATTTCCTACACGTCTTTCCTTCTTCTGATTAATATGGGTCATTTTTTCTTACATTCTCTCACTTGACCCATATTTTCCATAGGAGAAAACAGAACACATGAATCATGGCGATAGTTCCTCTAGAAGCAAGTATGATCTTCCATGTATCACAATGCATTATGTATCTCAAACTGTATAACTTAATGAATAAACCTTATGTTTATTCGAGGTCCAATTTTATTGATATTTCTCAAATCAATGAATGTGTGCACAATAAATATGAGAAAACATCACATCATAGTTTCATTAAATTTTTTCTTACAACAAAATTACATAAAGGAACCAAGTCCCATTCTTTCTGTATGATCCATAAATTTCAATGGTGGCATGCCCTTAGTCAAAGGATCCGCAATCATCAATTCAGTGCTAATGTGCTCGATAAGTATCTTCTTATCTTTAACACGTTCTCGTATGGCTAAATACTTAATGTCGATGTGCTTGCTTCGACTACCACTTTTGTTATTTTTAGCCATAAAAACAGTAGCTGAATTGTCACAATATATTCTTAATGACCTGGATATAGAATCCATAATTCTAAGCCTCGAAATGAAACTCTTCAACCATCCACCATGTGAGGTTGCCTCAAAACAAGATACGAACTCAGCTTCTATAGTGAAAGTAGCGGTCAATGTCTGCTTTGCACTTCTCCAAGATACAGCTCTACCAGCTAGCATAAAAATATATCCTGAAGTAGATTTTCGTGAATCAATGCAGCCAGCGTAGTCTGAATCAGAGTAGCCAATTACTTCCAAATTCTCAGTTTGTCTGAACATAAGCATATAATCTTTGGTCCCTTGTAGGTACCACATTACTTTCTTTGCAGCTTTCCAATGGTCTAAACCTGGATTACTCTGATATCTTCCCAACATTCCAACAACAAATGCAATATCAGGTCTAGTGCAAACCTGAGCATACATTAAGCTTCCGACAACAGAAGCATAAGGAATGTTTTTCATTTGTTCCCTCTCTAAATCATTCTTTGGACATTGGCTCAAATTGAATTTATCGCCTTTCACAACGAGAGCTATACTTGGTGAACAATCTTTCATCCGATATCTTTCTAAAACTTTGTTGATATAGGTTTCTTGAGACAGACCTAGAATACCTTTAATTCGGTCTCTATGTATCTTAATGCCAATGACATAAGATGCATCGCCCATATCCTTCATATCAAAGTTTTTAGAGAGAAATTGTTTCACCTCATATAAAAAACCCTTATCATTGGTTGCAAGTAATAAATCATCCACATATAGAATAAGGAAACAAATCTTGCTCCCACTGACCTTCTGGTATATACATTGATCCATGGGGTTCTCAACGAATCCAAATGAAGAGATAACATCATGAAATTTTAAATACCATTGACGGGAAGCTTGTTTCAATCCATATATAGATTTCTTAAGCTTACAAACCAATTGTTCACCATTACTAGAGAAGAATCCTTCAGGTTGTTTCATATAAACCTCTTCATCTAGTTCTCCATTAAAAAAAGCTGTTTTCATATCCATTTGTTGCAAATCTAAGTCAAAATGTGCAACTAATGCTAGAATGATACGGAGAGAATCTTTTTTAGATACAGGAGAAAAAGTCTCCTTATAATCGATTCCTTCCTGCTGAGTGAATCCTTTAGCAACGAGTCTTGCTTTATACCTTTCAATGTTGCCTAATGAGTCTTTCTTTGTTTTAAAGACCCATTTACATCCAATGGCTTTTACACCATCAGGCAACTGAACAAGATCCCAGACTCCATTAACTGCCATAGAATTCATCTCTTCTTTCATAGCATTGAACCATAGTTTTGACTCATTACAACTCATGGCTTGTGAAAACGTTTCAGGATCATTTTCGGCTCCGATGTTAAAATCCGATTCTTGTAAATACACAATATAATCACTAGATATAACTGATCTTCTTATTCTAGTAGATCTCCTAAGGTTGTTTGGTTGATCAACAATTTCTTGTTGTTCTTCATTAATAACTTGATCTACTGGATTTTCATCAGCGATTTGTGGAACTTCAGTAACTGGTTGTCTAACACCCATTTGGTCTTGAGGGGTGTGAATAACAATCAATTTATCATTTGAATAAGAGGGTTGTGCATTACTGTGATCATTCTCAAAAACTATATCATGATCACTCCCACTAATCAAGTCATTTTCAAGAAATTTTGCATTTCTTGATTCCACAATTCTAGTATTGTGAGATGGACAATAGAATCTGTACCCTTTGGATTTTTCAGCATACCTAATGAAATATCCACTTATAGTTCTTGAGTCCAGTTTCTTTTCATGTGGGTTGTAAACTCTTATTTCAGAAGGACAACCCCAAACGCGTATATGTTGCAAACTCGGTTTCCAACCTTTAAATAACTCAAATGGCGTCTTTAAGACAACCTTAGTTGGAACTCGGTTTAATATATACATAGCTGTCTTAAGAGCTTCAGTCCATAAGGATTTAGGAAGTTTAGAGCTACTAAACATGCTCCTCACCATGTCCAATAATGTTCGGTTTCTCCTTTCAGCTACGCCATTTTGGTCCGGAGAACCAGGCATAGTATATTGGGCAACAATCCCATGTTCTTGAAGAAACTTCGTAAACGGACCAGGTGCTTGTCCATTCTCAGTGTATCTACCGTAATATTCTCTACCTCTATCTGTTCTCACAATCTTAATATGTTTTCCACAATGCTTCTCCACTTCAGCCTTAAAAACCTTAAAGGCTTCAAGTGCTTCGTTTTTGTTATGAAGCATGTAGATATACATGTATCGTGAATAATCATCAATGAAAGAGATGAAGTATTTCGGACTTTGCATGTCCATATCTGGACAACAAATATCTGAATGTATGATTTCTAATATTTCTGTACTCCTCTTGGCACCCTTTTTAGACTTATTGGTCTGCTTTCCCTTAATGCAGTTCACACAAGTCTCAAAATCAGTAAAATCTAAAGCACTGAGTACTCCATCATTTACTAATCTTTTAATTCTTTCTATGGAGATGTGTCCCAATCTCCGATGCCATAATATAGAGGAATCTTCATTTATAACACATATTTTAATACCTCCTTGAACATGCATAGTGGTGTTATTATTTTGTAAAGAAATAGAGAAAAGACCATCAACCATTGTACCATTTCCAATAAGATTTGATTTATAAAACAAATTTATTGATTTATCCAAAAACTGAAATGAATAACCAAGGGGTACAAGTTTTGAAACCGAAATTAAATTTCTAGAAAAACTAGGAACATAAAATGTCTTTTCAAATTTTAAAATATAACCACTATTCAACACTAGGCAGCAAGTCCCAATAGCCTCCACATGCGAAGACATCTTGTTCCCTGAATAGATGCTCCGCTCATTTTCTATTGGCTTCCTTAGGTTTTGCATACCCTGCAAGGTATTTGTAACATGGATTGTAGAACCAGAATCAATCCACCATGTGTTATAAATCATATTATCCATATTAGATTCATAACAGACAAATGAAGTAGGAATACCTTTCTTTTCAAGCCAATCCTTAAATTTATTGCAATCCTTCTTCATGTGTCCCATCTTTTTACAGAAGAAACACTTGGATTCTTTCTTAATGTCAGGTTGAGGTGGAATTATTCTTTTCCCTTTTCCTTTGACTTTGGCTTGCTTCTTATACTTTCCTTGTGCATGTAGTCATAAATACATTATCACTCGTTTCCATTAACAACCTTCCTTTCTCTTTAACACACATGGTCATTAATTCATTGATTGACCATTTATCTTTATGTGTGTTGTAGAAAATTTTGAAGGGTCCATATTGCTGTGGAAGAGTGCATAAAATGTAGTGCACAAGAAAAGTTTCAGACATTTCCACTTCAAGTATCTTGAGCCGAGCTGCTATGTCCCGCATTTTCATTATATGCTCTCGCACACCTCTCACACTGGTGAGCCTTAATGAAGAGAATTCCATAATTAGGGTACTTGCTAGTGCCTTATTTGAAGACTGAAATTGTTTATCAATAGCCTTCAGTAATTTTTTGACATTATTATGCTGGTCGACAGAACCACGCATGCCAGCAGAGATTTTGGTCTTTATGAACGTTACGCAGAGTCGATTAGATCGCTCCCATTTTTCATAAAGATCAACATCATCCGGAATGCTGTTTTCAGTAATAGCGGATGGTTCGTCTTTCCGTATAGCATAATCAATATCCATCCACCCTAATTGAAGAAGTATTCTTTCTTTCCATATTTTATAGTTATCGCCCTTTAGTTCGGGAATGTCACATTTTATATCAGAAAAACTCGCAGATTGCATAACTGCACAAAATATCATATGCTTAAAATTTTGAGACAATATCATGTTTTACCAATGTAATTCATGTTATAAAAATCTAGTATCATAAAATTTGCATGTGGGCTAAAATTTTAATTCAATAAGATTTTTCTGTAACTTTATGATAAAACTATCAAAATGTATTTTCCTTAACTCCTGTGGGTAAATTAAGAAAAATATAATTTGATATTTTAACCTAATTAGTTATATAAATATAATAAAAATCCTTGTGAGGTAAAATTTATTATTTTTATATAATTAATTACAATTGTTGTCCATTATGTGATCTAAATCCACTTAATGCATAATTTTTCATAATTAAGGATGCTGTCGCTATTCCTCAATTATTTAAAATTATACGGTTCACCGGACAAAATTTTGGCTTTACTTTAATACTTTATCTAATAATTATTTAGTAACATAATCAACATTTTCCAAGAGTGCTTTCATTTTATGATTTAAATGTTTTAAATGTTTTTAATGCTATCACGTGCATGTTTACATGATATACGTTTTACAGGACATGTTTATCTGTCGTTATGTTTTGAGATTAGATGTTTTAAAATTTTTATGCATGTTACGACATGAAATAAGAAATTATATGATTTTCATGCATACTGGTTTTGTGGTGGAATTGGACATGAATAAGAATTCTACTATTGGACATTTGGAAAGGTTGAAAATGATTTGACTATATTAATTTTTGGGTTAGTAGTACTGATGTTCTACTTATGGGCCGTAAGTTAATCTTGAAAATTATGAATGCTTTTGGGACGTCTAGATTTTCTAAGAAATTACTTATGGTTCGTGGTTGCTAGTTGAGTTAATTTTGAGAAATCCCATGTAAGGGTTAATGATTCGAAGACTACGACGATCTTTGGCAGTATAGAACGTAGAATTTATTTAAGATACAAGCTCTAGCTAATTGAATTTAAGGATTGAATTGCATGAATTGAGAATTTTAATGATCTAGTGGTAATAACCAATAATTTGAGGACCTAAGTGAAAAATTAAATACTAAGGGACTATTTTCAAACTTATCGTATTTTGAGATTAAATTCTGAGTTTCGAGAATTTTAAGGTCTAATGAGGCTAAAATCGAAAAATATATTATGAGGAGAAAAATGCAAATTTCGAAGAGTTTTATGGTAAAAAATGTAAATTTGGAGAATTTTAAGGGCCAGATTGAAATTTTCAAAATTTTTAAGGATTAAATGCGAACTTTTGAGGAACACTTGGGATTTTAAGTATTTATAAAAATACAAGACGTGTTATGGGAATTAATTTTGGGTTTAATAAACTTAAGAATATTGAACCTTATGATACGAGAAACCTATAAAATGAAATTGGGAATGCCGATGACTTATGGGTAATTGTAAAATTTTAGAGATTAAGGACAAATTGGATAATATTCGAGGAAAGTAAGAATTAATTTTACAATTTTTAAGAAATTTGGGAACTTATTTAGTAGTAAGTGAGAATTGAATGGTTTAAATGATAGGAAATTTTCGATGATTTAGGCTTGAAGGAAATATAGAACATTTAGATATCTTGGTTATAATGTTATAGTGAATGGTAGTCAAGGACATTGTAGGATGAATCAATCTTGGGCTTTAAAATTTAAGCGTTAGTGAAATAATGTTGTGGCAAATTAAGGATTTTAAGTGATGACGATTTAAAGTAAAGTTAATCGGTTAGTTAAGTTATAAGAATAAACATTGAGTTAGCAAATTTTTGGGAACTTAAGTTTGATGTGTCATAAATTTTAGTCATGATCTTAACAGCTAAGATTATACTTTGTGGAAATTTAAATTTTTTAGAAAGTTGGGTATGATGGATGGTTAGGTTAATCGATAGACGCAGGTAAGAGGTGAGGTAGACACCTTGTCTTGAGGAATTTTGAAAGTCATTAACAATCTTGGGACTAAGCGGATACGTGTATTGGAGTTATATTATCTAATACTACTTGTGTTGCGTAAGCTTGAATTTTTAAGTTTATGAGATAGGCGTTCATACAAAAATTTTGGGTGAAATAAACGAAAAGAGAATTTGCGGTGTTCAGCATATGTTACCAAGGAACGAATATTAAGATTCTTATCGAGTAAGAAATCTAAAATCTTTTGATGTGAGAATTCTAGAACTGTGACGTACCGTACTTTTTTTACTTAAAATTTGCGGAAAAATTAAAAATTTTATTAAATATAAACATCCATACGGTCGTCAACTCTTCGTTCATAAAATTATCTTTGGAATCAGCCATCACCAATAAAATTTTGTTAAAAGAAAAGCTTGTTCAAAACATCTCGCATCAAAGCATAAAATCAGAGTAAATTTAAACTTGCATAAAAATATTAAAAATGACGTGGGCGGTCCTCGGGTTTAGCCTCCCGCTCAATCCAAGCCTGCTCCTTGGTCGCCACCTCCTGTCTCCTCATAGACATCCCCACCTGCATCGATCAAGTCTAGTGAGTCTAATGACTCAACACGTATAAATTGGGATAGCAAGTAATACATAATAAAACCACATGCAACTTTAAAATAGGACATACATACTTGAAACTTGAACTTGCAAAATGAACTTGAACATAGCAACGGCTCAGAACTCAAAATGTGGGAAGGATTTGCTAGGTACTTCCTCAGCATCGAGACGTGGAACACATTGTGTACACCGGCCAAATTCGGCGTTAAGGCTACATGATAAACTAGTGTCCCAACCTTGTCAAGAATCTCGAACAGTCCAATAAACCTCGGACTAAGCTTGCCTCTCTTCTCTCTTCCCAAAGCTCATAACACCCTTCATGGGTGCTATCTTCACGAAAACGTGATCACCTACGGCAACCTCTAGATCCTTTCTCCTCTTGTCAGCATAACTCTTTTGGCGACTCTGGGCGGTCTTCATCCTGTCTCCGATCTTGACCACCACATTTGCAGTCTGATGAACTATTTCTGGACCAATTTCTGCTCTTTCACCGACTTCATCCCAATGAATCGGCGATCTGCACTTTCTTCCATACAATTCTACGTATGGAGCCATACCTATAGATGCTTGAAACTGTTATTGTAAGTAAACTCCAATAGAGGTATCTTCAATTCCCAATTCCCATGGAAATCGATCATACAGGCTCGCAATAAATCCTCCACAATCTGAATCACTCGCTCAGACTGGCCATCTTTCTGCGGGTGAAAAGATGTACTGAATAGCAACTTCGTCCCCATGACTGCGTGCAAACTCTTTCAGAAGGACGATGCAAACCTCGGGTCCCTGTCGGACACAAAAGAAACTGGGATCCCGTGCCATCTAACTATCTCCTTGATATAGAGCTCCGCATACTGCGTCATGGAAAAAGTCGTCTTCACTGGCAAGAAGTGTGCCGACCTGGTAAGTCGATCCACTATAACCCAAATAGCATTGGATCCTTTGACTGACCTCAGCAATCCAACAACGAAATCCATGGTGATATTCTCCCATTTCCACTCGGGGATCGGGAGTGGCTTAAGCATTCCTGCCGGCCTCTGATGCTCTGCCTTCACCTGCTGGCAAGTGAGGCATTCAGACACAAATCTGCGGATGTCTCTCTTCATCCCTGGCCACCAATACAAGATCTGCAGGTCTTTGTACATCTTGGTACCTCCTAGGTGGATTGAATACGGAGATGCATGTGCCTCTATTAAGATATCTTCTCTGATCGAATCTACATTAGGCACCCACATTCTTCCCTTGTATCTCACAATACCGTCTGACACTGAGTAGAGCATACTGCCCTTGGCTTCATCTTTCAGTCTCCACTTCTGTAACTGTTCATCTGAAGACTGTCCTTGACGGATACGGTCTAGCAAATCAGACTTGACCGTAAGATTAGATAGTCTGGGAGCTCTGCCCTTACGATAAATCTTTAGACCAAATTTCTGAATCTCGGACTGAAGAGGTCTCTGCACTGACAATTGTGCTATGACTGCGACTTTTCTGCTCAAGGCGTCTGCCACATCGTTAGCCTTTCCCGGATGGTAGCTAATTTCGCAGTCTTAGTCTTTTACCAGCTCTAACCACCGTCTCTGTCTCATATTCAGTTCTTTCTGCGTGAAGAAATACTTGAGACTTTTGTGATCAGTGAAAATCTGACATTTCTCGCCGTACAGGTAGTGTGTTCAAATCTTCAACGCAAACACAGCGACGGCTAACTCCAGGTCATGCGTCGGATAGTTCCTCTCATGCACTTTCAACTGCCTGGAAGCATAGTCTATAACCCGACCCTGCTGCATCAACACTGCGCCTAAACCGAGCTTAGATGCATCGGTGTATAGCACAAAATCCTCTTGCCCTGTCGGCATGGCTAACACAGGTGCTGAAATAAGAGCTTGCTTCAAAGTGTCAAAGCTCTTTTGGCATTCGTCATCCCACGCGAATTTAGCATTCTTCTTGGTCAGTGAAGTGAGTGGCACTGCTATCGACGAAAATCCCTGGATGAACTTACGGTAGTAACCGGCTAAACCCAAAAAGCTACGGATTTCTGAAGCATTCTTCGGCTCAACCCAATCTTTAATGGCTGCCACCTTGGCTGGATCCACCTCAATTCCACTGCTAGATATTATATGCCCCAAAAACGCTACTTTCTCCAATCAAAATTCACACTTACTGAACTTCGCAAATAGCTTGCGACTCTGCAAAGTCTGCAAAACTGTCTTCAAGTGCTGACTGTGCTCTTCATGACTTTTCGAGTAAATGAGAATGTCGTCGATAAATACTATGACGAACTGATCAAGGTAAGGTTGAAATACTTGGTTCATGAGGTCCATGAAAATTGCTGGAGCATTAGTCAATCCAAATGGCATCACTAAGAACTCGTAATGCCCATATCTAGTCCTGAAGGCCGTTTTGGTTTTACTTTACTATGGCCTCGAATTCTGACTTATCTCACAATTCGTAATATTAGAAATGGAGGTTCAAACTTATCGTTTCTTACTTTCCTTATACTATACTCGAAATGTTTATCGATCTATTACATTAGCATTTATGCAGTTCAATCTAAGAAATCTTAGCACCAAAAGTTACTGATCAATTTCTATCCTTGGTACTACCCTCCAAAATTTAAACCTTGTCTTAACCCCATAATAATATTGACCTACGATCCTTGGATCGAATCTTTACCTTACGACACCAAACTTACGTAACTTAGCTATTTACAAGTACATCCCGAATATAAAATTATTGCAAATCTTAAATTTCGAATAACTTTAATCCATAAAACCCCAAAATATACAATATCGATCTTCTGCTTAAATAATAAAACTTTCTTAGCATAAAACACATGCTTAAGCTATTTCCTTTCAAATTACGTTATAGTTGAGGCCTAATATACTTAAAACTTCCTCATTGGAACGAATGCCACACTTTGATGTATTCTCAATACTTAATTCATTCTAACGAATAAAGCTTAATGAGTTTCCCACTGTTAATGATGGACTAATTCTAACAAATTAACTTCATTTAAAACTCATAGAATTCTGGAATCCTCATATAAAGATTTTAGATTTTCTTACTCGATAAAAATCTTAATATTCGACCATTTGTAACTTATGTTGAATACAACTAATTCCATTTTTTTTTATTTCACCCATTATCCCCGTATGAACACCTATTTCATAAACTTGAAATTAAAACTTAAACAACCCAAGTAGTCTTAGATAACCTAATTCCAGTACTCATATCCACTGAATCCTAAGTTTCTTAATGACTTACAAAGGTTCCTAAAGACAAGGTGCCTGATAGGGCCCCTTGCCCTGCCTATTGACCTCAATGTCTCTCTGGTCCTACTCTGCCGCCAAAGCTCTCGACACGGCAACTGCATAAGTCGTAGGACAAGCAACCCTGACATCACGGCGCAAGATCGGCTGCAACCCATCAATAAAATGTCTCAACTTTTCCCGGGCATCATTCGCAATCAGGGGTACGAAGTGACACCCCCTCCCGAATTTCCTCACGAACTCAGCTACGCTGCTGTCTCCCTGACTCAACGCCATAAACTCTCTAGTCAGTCTGGATCGTACTTCTTCAGTGAAGTACTTGGAGTAAAAGACCTCCTTAAAGACATTCCATGACAGAGTCTGCAGATTCACCGACACGGACGCGCTCTCCCACCATAGCCTGGCGTCCCCTGTCAACAAAAAGGTTGCACATCTAACTCTGTCTGCATCCTGCAGCTTCATAAACGCAAAGATTACCTCGATGAACTTAATCCATCCTTCTGCTATCATCGGGTCAGTAGTCCTCAAGAACTCTTTAGGATCCATCCTCCTAAACCTCTTGTAAACTGCTTCGATCCGGGCCTCGCCCCTGTATCCACTGTAGCTTGGTTTCTCGCAAACTGTGCGAAGAACTGAATCATCCCTGCAAGCATCTGAGCTTGCATATCTGGCGTTGGACGAGGAGGAGTAACCCTCTCCCCATCATGGGCTTCCCTATTCTTATCGCCTGCTCCACAACTAACCAAACGTCTAGGAGGCATACTGTTCCAACATTTCCCCATCACGTAAACACAATATGCATGAATATAATAATAATATTTTAAGATGCACGAAATTTACTTAAAACATGGACATGCTGAAATCATGATTCAATGTTAACTACATACATAATGCAAAATTTTAAAACTCACAGACTTGAGGTGTGACTTCGAGAGCTTCCTGCGACTGGCAGTAGGCATAACCCTTTACAAGAACACCGCTCTGATACCAGCTGTGACGTATCGTACTTTTTCTACTTAAAATTTGCGGAAAAATTAAAAATTTTATTAAATATAAACATCCATACGGACGTCAACTCATCGTTCATAAAAATATCTTTGGAATCATCCATCACCAATAAAATTTTGTTAAAAGAAAAGCTTGTTCAAAACATCTCGCATCAAAGCATAAAATCAGAGTAAATTTAAACTTGCATAAAAATATTAGAAATGACGTGGCGGTCATCGGGTTTAGCCTCCCACTCAGTCCAAGCCTGCTCCTTGGTCGCCACCTCCTGTCTTCTCATAGACATCCCCACCTGCATCGATCAAGTCTAGTGAGTCTAAAGACTCAACACGTATAAACTGGGATAGCAAGTAATACATAATAAAACCACATGCAACTTTAAAATAGGACATACATACTTGAAACTTGAACTTGCAAAATAAACTTGAAAATACGTACGTACATAATTAGACGTGCCGTCAACATAAACTTTCTTAACATGCTTGCATACTTGAACATACTTGAATATACATAACTTCATCATTTTTCGTAGAGATATGTTTCAAAGCAAGTGACCCATAACATAATTCGCCTGATCAGACTAAACCACAGTACTGGGCTGACAGGGACGTATCCACTGCCACATACATGAGATCCCCGTTCATAATTTAACGGGCTGATTGGTCCCCATTCATAATTTAACGCTTTCCAATCACGATCTAAATCCGTTCATAATTTAACGGGCGGATTGGTCCCCGTTCATAATTTAACGCTTTCCAATCCTAAACATAATTTGGTCACAAGACATTTAGCATACCTCAAAAACTTAAAATATTTTCTTGCACGTCATACATACTTATTTGGCGTTGAGGGATTCGTTGGACTTCGATCGGGGCCGTCGCTGCTGCACGTACTAACATGAAACTCTATACTTAACTTGCATAGCTTAGACGTAAATATTATGCTTACTTACGAGCTCATTCAATTTCTTAGGACGTTCTAAAATTCCCATGACTCGACCTTCAAAAGCATCGTACTAAACCAAGACATCACCCTCAAAGCATACTATAAATTTTTCCCAAAATGTGAAGGACACGGACCCCGTTCCTACATCCGTGTATGGGTCCGTGTAGGTTCAGGTAAGAAGGACTTTGAAAAGAAGGGTGGACACGGACCCCGTGTCAGGGTCCGTATAGGGGTCCGGGTAGCCTCGAAAATTTTGACACCGAAAAGAAACAAAGGCACGGACCCCGTGCCCTGGTCCGTGTCGACACGCAAAAATGACACTGACGAGGAAACAAAGGCACGGACCCCGTGCCAGGGTCCGTCCATGGGTCCGTGTACCTGCGGGACAAGCCAACATACGAAAATTCTGAATAGGTTTTGCTTAACAGTCTAGACTCGATCGAGCGGACCATGAATCGACACCACAAGGCCATCTTAGGATACTACATCAATGACTCGAACCTATACGATTGCCCCAACGCAACCACATGTCCCAAATAACTCATTACTCCATAAACAGAACCTTTGACAGAAAGTGGTTTACACGACTACTCGTTCTCCCAAGAGCATAACGACGTGAAACGACACACCAATATACATCCCGACGTCATGCTAAATATACCTAGACGTTGCAACGATCACCCGTCGATCCCAAATGAAGCCTGCAACCATTAAACTTCAAGAACGCATCAACATCATAATTTTCTGAAAACGTAGTTTGAGCAGTCCTACAAAAAACACCATAACTCACCCAATTTTTATCCAAATAACTCGAATATTATATCAAATCAAAGGTATCAAAAAGTTCTACGATTTTGGTGGTGAAAGTTTTCTCAAAATTTTGACCAAAAAATCGCAGTATTTAAAAGACAGTGAAATCGAGATTTGTGATCCAAAAATCCTTTCAAACTTGATCTAAACATGATTGCTCAAACTTCTACACGTCACACATATATTTTACACCTAAATAACAACACAACGCATACTACGACAAGATCAATGCAGAAATAACAGAATATACGTGCCTTTTTGATATTAAAACTCACGATGCTGCGATACCGAAGCGGAGATGGTGCGAGAGACGATCCCGGACGACTTGGCTCGATTTTCTTTGAAGAAAACCAACGAAAATTGGCTGGAATTATAAAGAGGAGTGGCCGGCTGCTCATGGGAAGGAGAACCCTAGGTTTTCTTTCTTTTAAAAATCTGAAAATAACAAGTGTATGTGTGTGTTGTGTGTTTTACATGAGGAGTGTGTGTGTGTGAGTTTAGTGGAATTAGGGGATTAAAATATTGCTTAATTAAAAATTGACCCCTAATTAAAAGTTAATAAAACACTAACTAAAATACTAACTCCTCACAAAATAATAGCATCTTAAAATTTGAAATAACATACACAAATGCTAACTTTAAAAGTTTCAAAATTCTAAAATCATTAAACAAATAATTTAGGCTTTAAAATGCTAAACTCAATAAATTATTTAAAATGCCCCATCCTAACTTAAAATAAAATACCATCTTTTAAAATTGTCAAAAATCGTCGCCGGTCTCTTCTCCTCGATCCCGCATCGAATAATCGCCTGAAACATGAAACTCGAAAAACATTTTAACGTGCATCACATAAACATAAATAATTTAAAATAATGCATGTAAATAAGTCATGCATGGCTAAAGCTCATTTTAAATTTAAATGAATGATTTAACAATTTAAATAATGCATGGGATTTACGTGTACTGATTTCGGGCACTACAAGAACTCTATGAGTTATAAGCGTAGTTGATTTATTAGAGTTAGTCTAAGACTACTATGGGCTAACTTATTAAGTTTATATGCTAAGCATTAAGGATACATGAGAATGCGACACTTGTTCCAATGAGGAAAGTCCAGAGTCCTAGGCCTCAACTATATTGTAATTGGGAAGAGGATAGTTTAAGCATGTAATTGATGCTAGAAGAATTTTATTATTAAGGTAGAAGGTCGATATTGTATAATTAGGTTTTTATGGATTAACGTTATTCGAGGTTTAAGATTTACAACAATTTCACATCCGGGATGCACTTGTAAATAGTAAGTTACGTAAGTTTGGTGTCGTAAGATAAAGATTCGATTCAAAAATCTTAGGCTAATACTATTATGAGGTTGAGATAAGGTTTAACCTTTAAGCGTTCTACCGAGAATATAAGTCGATCAGTAAATTTTGGGTACTAAGGTTTCTTAAGTCGAACTGCATAAATGCTAATATAATAGGTCGATGAATATTACGGGTATAGTATAAGAAAAGTAAGGTGCGATAAGTTTGGACATCCATCTCTAGTATGAGGAATTGTGAGATAAGTCAAGATTCGAGGTTATAGAAAAATAGAACTATGTCACCATGGATCGTTTTAAGTTGGGATCCGCAAACGAGAATTTTGGTAGGCAAATTTAATTAGGATTGAGGAGACGTAAGGACGGTTTAACATTTATTTTATCAGAGTAGCGCAACGGAAGCGTGGATTATTGAGATACTAGAATTAAGAGTCTAAACTTTTTGTTTATCAAGGATAAGCGAATTTCGGGGACGAAATTCAATTTAAGGGGGGTAGATTGTAACGTCCCAAAAATCGGAAAGTCCACGTGAACCACATGTATTTAAATTATCGAATTTCTTTGGTATTTTATTAAATTCTTTTAAAGCACAAAATGCGTGTTTATTTTATTAAATTGTGTTTAATTATTTTTATGCATTATTATTGCATGATATGATTTAATTCATGAAATATTAAAAGTTCATGCATTAGGGTTTTTAGATGCATTTCACGCACAATCGAGGAACGGAGACCGGAGAAATTTCAGGAAAATTATTTTAATTACACGATTTATTTTTATAAATTATTACAGGGTGTTTTTAAGTGTATTTTTCGAAAATGGGATTTGATTGGGTATTTTTTCTCGCAGGACTTTATTTTTAACGGTACGCAAATTTTATCCAATCAGAGGACTTTTTGAGAGTTCGGCTAATATTTTCAAAATCTTTCCAACACGATATATTTTTCGAAAGTGTGAATGTATTTAATAAGCCTACTTTTAAGCTCATTGGACTTAAACATCTTTTAAAAATTTAATTAATAAGATTTGCCCATTAATTTTCTAATTAACTATATTATTTAATTCCAAGCACCTCTTTACCTACCCATAACCCCCAACAACCGACACCCTCTTCATTTCCTTATTGTTCTCTCGGTTCAAGCTATTTCCAGCGTCCCCCAGCTGCACTCTTTCCTCGGCTTGCACAGCAGAAAATCAAGAAAGTTCGGCCACCTCTTTTCATGCAAGGGAAAATTCTTTCGGGTCTCCATCACATTGTTCTCGTTCTTCAATCTTTAAGGCACGCTTCGTACTTGTTCTTTCTTCATCATACATGTTTATTATGCTGGTGATCATATCCGTGCATGACAAACACGATCTAGCTTCGTACAAGAAAATGCTCTCGGTTTCCATGTGATTATGGTGTTTCCTTGGCCAACTCTCATATTTTCTTGTTTTGGTGCAAGGGGCTGCTGTAATACGATGATGAGGGGTTGTACAGATCGTGAATCATTGAGGTTAGGTACAGCTGGGTGCATCGCGGTCGGGTTTTGATGCAATAGGGTGAGAGCCGATCGGGTACTGTGAGGTGTGAGGGGGCTCGATACACATTGTTCTGCTACACCAACTGTGCGAGGGCCTTCTCCAGCCCTGGACAAGACCCTGGTGGGCCTGAGTTGGGGTCTGGAAGGGCTCGAACAACGCTGGAGCGAAGGGACAATCGATCGAGCCAGATAGTGACGCGTTGGACTCGGTAGGAGGCGGGTTGGGAATTCTCGCTTCCTAGCTGTTAGAAGCAAGCATGGGGCGGGTAGCTTGGCTCTGATAGGTGGCTTGGGATCTGGTCTAGGTCCTTGGTAGGCTGGTTTATGGCTGGAACGACGGGGTAGCTTGAGGCGTGAGTTTTGAAAGATATGTGCACATGAGGTGGTGTAATGGGATAGGACCGAGAGTTGATTTCAGGTTCTGGAAATTGCAGCCGTGGGTTAGCAGCTTAATGACATTAGTTTAGGGCCTATTAATTGTTTTTAAGATATGGTAAAAGTTGGGGAAGATTTGGATAAATGTTGAATCGAATCGGTTAAAACCGGGACCCCGGTCCAAGTTTTAAAACGAATCGGTTAAGTTGTAATATGGGCTCGAGTTTACGTCTATGATTAATTTTAAAAATTATTTGGGACATTTTAAGAAATTGGGTAAGTTTCGGGTCAATTTTAGAATTCCAGGGGTGAAATGATAATTTTTGGGTTTCCAGGGGCAAAATGGTCATTTTTCACCCGGAGTGAGATTTTGTTCATGGCAGTGCCCTGAGCACAAATATATGATATTTTAAATGTTAATGCATCATTTTCATGATTTTTACGCAATTATGATAAACACGTTGCATGTTTGGTTTAAAGAAAAAGTTACGCATATGCATGTTTTTATTAAGTGATGAAAATGATGATATTTTTGAAGGATGAGGATTGGTTGTGACTGACGATGTATATGTACACGATGACATGAGATATGATGAGCTGAGGCCCGGGCTCAGTGGGCGGGTAATGCTGTCGCTGATGTCCCCTGCCGCCGGGTACCACGGTTTTTATAGATGGATCCATCGATAGAGCTGATACGAAAGTCACAACTAATGAACTGAATTCAATCGAAAGAAAATGTTTAAGTTTTTGATGACATGATGAGCTGTTTTGACACGTATATGATGATACGAGATGACATGATTTGACACGACATGATTTTATACGACATGTTTATGTTCATGTTTTAAAGTTCATGAAAGGTATGTTGGCATTAAACATTTAAAGTTCATGAAAGATATGTTGAGTATGATATTTTTCACTGCAGTGTGCTATGTATATGTACTTGTTATTCCTGGTATAGGTGTGTTGAGTCTTTAGACTCACTAGACGTGTATGATGCAGGTGAGCTAAATGTTGAGGACACTGGAGGTGCCAAACTCTGAGTAGGCAGACCTGGTGCGGCGACACGACCCGAGGACCGCATGTTTTCCGCATTACGATTTATAAAATTGAAAGGAGATGAATGTTTTTATACGATGATGATTTTAAGATTTTTATTCATTTATGTTTACGTATGATTTTGGATGAGTTTGGTTATTTTAAACCGCGTTATTTTTATGGTCAAATAAATATGATTATTTTAAATGTAAATTTATAAATGCGAGCTTTTAAAAAAAATAAAATAAAATTTCCGTACTTTTAAAATGAGTAGACGTTTCATATAATGATTTAATTTAACATTTACTTTATGCAGTTATATATTTATATAGTTATATTATATATATAATCATAGGTACCATATATAAAATATCGGTGAATTCGGTATTTTCTATAGTGGGAACTATATTATATTAGGTGTGTGTTTAAATATTTAATTTTCTTGGAACCATTATTTATGGTGGTTTCCTTTGTTTTACTTTTAGTTAAACAATATAGCATAAACCAAGAATAAATCCTCGAGCCTTGACAAAATTTATAATTTGTAAACTTCGTTCTTGCATTTGGTAATCTATAAATTAATAAATTTAAACTTAAAATAATCTCTCTGTGGATCGATCTCGTACTTACGAAATATATTATTTGCAGACAACCTACACTTGGGTGAATTATAATTTAAGTAGTAGCAGTGATCGATACTTGGATTCATCATTCATTTATTGTAACTTGACATAGTCTGCTTACTAGATTTATTTCTAACCAAAATCATCGGTCAAGTTTTTGGTGTGGTTGCTAGAGACTAATTTAGTTAATATTAGAATAAATTGTTTGCTTGAGACTAGACATTTTTTTTAAAAAAAAATTCATCTGTATTTTTCTAATTTATTTATTTTATTTTTATTTTCTAGTGAAGTACTTCGAGGTGGATTACCAACGAATATTTACGGATTTGTCCAACAATACTCGAACCAATTCTATGTTACTTGGGGGAGATTCAAAGATTCAGCAAGCAAATGTCAGTACTATGATTTGACAAACTACACTCTTATTCGAATTTTCTATATCGGTTTGAATGAGGCAACAAGAAGTGGGGCAAACTATGGAGCTTTGGCAACTGGTAGTCACTTGTTTAATAAAGATTACAATAGCAAGATGCACTTGTTAAATGATGAAGCAGATTTAGACTATTACTGGCATTGTGATCCTTCACTACAGAGTTGGAGTCATCAATATCCTCCACAATTTTGCCTTTTTGAGCAACAAGAAGTGTAGCGAACATTTAGATGGAATCGTGGCTCAGTTGAAAAACATGGTCAATAATTCAACATAGATAAGTAAAAAGTTTTTAGAAATTCACATCAACTCTATGTGTTTCAAAGATGAGCGAATTGAGCTTCTAGTGCAACCAGTTTCTGAAATCCCTCAAGAGAATGAATCGATTTTTACCAATCAATTAACGACCGATTAGGTATGGGTGAATGATGACAACTCAAACAACAAAGGTTTGGAGGGCGATTCAAATAATGTAGAAAATTCACTTGAATCTGATCTTCAACAAGTATTTGAGCTAGAGGAAGAAGAATTCTTCAAGGAATCCCTATGCGAAAATGAGCCAAAAGTGAAGTTGGAACATGTAGAAGAGCACAAGGCGAAGGATTTGAACTCATATTGTCACGCCCCGAAACTCGGGATTGACATCGGCGTTGTTTAACAATCACACAATCTAAACAACAAGCCTTTGTAGCACAGTATAAACCGAAGCCAGTTTATAATTCATAATTTCAACAAAATAAACATTGTCTTTACAACCAAAATCACTAAACGACATAAATAAATGCGGAAACGTATTACAAAGTTTTAAACAATAAATTCGAAATATAAACTACTACTGGTCTCGTGAATCACCAGCCCCAAAACTGTTCAGACTCTTCATCTTCAACCTGTTCTTCGGACTTATCTGAGAGGGGAGAGTAAGGGGGATGAGTATTTTGGGAATACTCAGCAAGTGGGGGATATCGAATACAACATAAAAATTTTACAAAATTTTCAAAAATAACATATAAATACAGCATGCTTTTCATAATCGTAACATCATATCCTTATCATAACAACACTGCAATTTTTCACCTTTAACGGTTTACTGACTTCAGTCCCTAAGTTTTAATCCTTTAAGGGGGCGAGGCCATAAAACGGTTCTATCCCACCGTGAAAGGCCATATGTTGGAATTCCACCCATTTTAAGGGAATCCTCACAATGTAAACACATAAACGTATCAAAATTTCATAAAAACGTATAGACGGGAGACGGAGCTCGACCGAATTTTAAAACCAAAAACCGAAAATTTCATATTCATAAAACCGAAATTTAAATTTTAAAAACAAGCCCACTTCCAGTATATATTGGTGCTTAAAACATATGTGCGCGGCTTCGAGAATTGGGTCGCTTCTCGTTCTTGCTCGGACAGCGTTTCGGCTCGATTTCCCGGACGATTTTGTTCAGAGTTTCGGCTAGGACAAGGTGCTGGAATTTTCGAGTTTTTCAGCTCTAGGATTTCAAAATTTGGGGGTGGAGAATGAGTAGGGATGGTGTGGTATTTATAGGTGAAGGAGTGGGAGTTATTTATGGCACTCAAATCATGCTCAAGATTGACATAAATCTCACAATTTTGGCTCCAAAACTCCTTCCATAGCTGCTGATTTTTCTACCAAATCGAGCTCCCCAAAATCCTAATCCAATGGCTCGAAAATGAGGTGCAAAGGAGGGGAGGATTTGCTTCCTTTCTTGTGGCACAAGCTTGCCTATAGTCCAATATTTAGGCACTACAATATTTAGGCAAAATATTTGGTGGATGATTTTCAAAATTTGCTAGAAATTTCATGCCTTAATCCCTCTAATGTGTATGATATCCCAAATCTTGTGAATTCCCTTGCATATCTTCGAAAATATGCATATATGAGTAGGGTTATTAAAGGTTGTATTACCAAAGTGTCTCAAAATAATCCCTTGTATATTAAAGATTTGTATTTCCAAAGTGTTATATAAAAATCCCACCTAAAATACATACACCCAAAAATTAATAACTCATAAAATTTAAAGTTGCCTAGTTGGGTTTTGACATCCCTCCCTCCTTATGAGGAGTTTCGTCCTCGAAACTTGAGTTGGCTAAATCACAAAACAAATTGGGATATTTTTTTCGTTTCTTCTCTTCAACTTCCCAAGTTGCTTCTCGCTCTGTGTGGTTGGACCACTGTACTTTGACGTAAAGGATGATACGTCGTCTAAGGACTTGTTCCTTGGTTTCCACGATTCTGATAGGAACTTCTTCGTATTTCAGTTCTTCTACCAAGTTTCCTTCAATTATGAGTGGTTCTACTTCCAAAACGTGACTTGGTCTGGGATGTACCTCCTTAGTTGGGACACGTGGAACACGTTGTGGATTCTTGACATGTTCGGTGGCAGTGGCAGTCTGCATGCTAGCGTGCCAACTTTTTCCAATATTTCAAAGGGTCCAACATATCGAGGATTCAGTTTCCCGGCTTTACTGAATCAGACAACTCCTCTCATAGGCGAGACTTTCACATAAGCCTTCTCGCCCACGTTGAACTCTACAGGCCTTCTCTTAAGATCTGCCCAGCTTTTCTGTCGATCTTGAGCTGCCTTGAGCCTCTCCCGGACAATTCTAACCTTGTCCACTGTCATCTGTACTAGCTCGGGTTCAGCCAAGGCTTTCTCTCCCACTTCATCCCAATAAAGTGGTGATCGACATTTCCTGCTGTAAAGAGCTTCGTATGGAGCCATTCCGATACTGCTGTGATAGCTGTTGTTGTAAGCAAACTCAATTAAGGGTAAATGAGTGCTCCAGTTGCTACTGAATTCAAGGGCACATGCTCGCAGCATATCTTCTAAGGTTTGGATGGTCTTCTCCGTTTGCCCATCGGTTTGAGGATGATAGGCCGTACTTAGGGTCACTTTCGTTCACATAGCCTCTTTAAAGCTCTTCCAAAAGCGCGAGATAAATCTCGGATCTCTATCAGATAGGATGCTCACTGGCACTCCATGCAGTCTCACAATGTTGTCCATCTACAGCGAAGCCAACTTGTCGAGATTGTAGTTCATGCCGACGGGTAGAAAGTGTGCATTCTTCGTGAGTCTGTCTACGATTACCCATATACCGTTGTGACTTTGCCTTGAATTCGGCAATCCTACCACAAAGTCAAAGAAATATGCTCCCATTTCCATTCGGGAATTTTCAGAGGTTGCGGTAATCCTCCAGGTTGCTGGTGTTCTGCTTTGACTTGCTGACATACCTGACATCTGGAGACGAATTCAGCTACATCTCTTTTCATGCCATACCACCAGAAATTATTCTTGAGGTCTCTGTACATCTTTGTACTGCCTGGATGGACTGAGAACTTAGACTTGTGTGCCTCTGCCATTATCTCTTGGCGAAAGTTATCACTGTCGGGCACACACAGTCTTCCTTTCATCCGTAAGATTCTCTTGTAATCAATTTGATGATCCTGAGACTTCTCTTCTCTGACTTGCTCCTTAAGTTTGGTATGTGTCGGGTCTTGATCTTGGTTTAACTTGACGGTCTCCTGCAGACATGGCTGGGCCAAGACGGAAGCTAGAGTCACTTTGTTTGGGCTCTTCCGACTTAGCGCATCAGCCACTTTGTTTGTTTTACCCGGATGGTAGTTTATGGTCAAGTCATAGTCCTTCAGAAGTTCGATCCATCTCCTTTGTCACATATTCAACTCCTTTTGGGTGAACAAGTACTTGAGGCTCTGATGGTCGGTGAAGATTTCACATTTAGCACCATAGAGGTAGTGCCTTCAAATCTTTAAGGCGAAGACAACTGCTGCAAGCTCCAGATCATGAGTAGGGTAGTTCTGCTCGTGCGGTTTCAATTGCCTTGATGCGTAGGTGATCACGCTTCCTTCTTTCATGAGTACGCATCCTGAACCATCCTTAGAGGCGACACTGTAGATAGTGAAATCTTTATCCTCTGCGGGCAGGATCAACACTGACGTGAACACGAGTTTCTCTTTCAGTGTCTGGAAACTCTTCTCACAATCCTCATTCCAGATGAATTTAGAATTCTTCTGTGTGAGCTTCGTCAGTGGTACGGCTATCGAGGAGAACCCTTCGACAAACTTCCGATAGTAACCTGCCAATCCAAGAAAGCTTCTGATATCGGTGGCGTTCTTCGGTCTCGGCCACTCAGTAATTGCCTCTACCTTCCTTGGATCCACTGACACTCCTTCTATCGAGATCACGAATCCTAAAAATGACACACTCCTTAGCCAGAATTCACACTTGCTGAACTTAGCATAGAGCTTATTCTCTCTTAAGGTTTGCAAAGCAAGGTGAATGTGCTCTTCGTGGCTCGTCTCGTCAGGAGAATAGACGAGGATATCATCGATAAATACCACTATGAACTGATCCAGGAATGGATTGAATACTCTGTTCATCAGTTCCATAAATGCTGTTAGTGCGTTGGTCAGACCAAAAGGCATCACTGTGAATTCATAATGTCCATATCTGGTTCGGAAGGCTGTTTTGGGGATATCTTCAGCCCTGACCTTCAACTGGTGGTAACCTGTCCTCAGATCTAGTTTAGAAAAGACGGCGGCTCCTTTAAACTGATCAAACAAATCGTCTATCCGAGGTAGAGGGTACTTGTTCTTGATGGTGATCTTGTTCAACTCTTTGTAGTCGATGCACAATCTCATACTCCCGTCTTTCTTCCTCACGAAGAGTACTGGAGCTCCCCACGGGGACACATTCGGTCAAATTTGCCTTTTATCTAGCAATTCTTGGAGTTGTCCTTTCAGCTCCTTGAGTTCGGCTGGTGCCATTTTGTAAGATGCTTTAGAGATTGGTGCAGCACCGGGAACCAGATTGATCTCGAACTCTACTTCGCGGTTCGGGACCGTCCCTGAGAGTTCTTCGGGAAAAACATCTGGGAACTCTCTCACTATCGGAATGTCTTCCAGTTTCAGCTCTACTTCTTCTTTTATTTCACTGACCATTGCTAGGTAGACGTCTTCTCCGGATTTAATGGCTCTCCAAGCTTGAGATGCGGAAAGCAGCGACTTCCGTTCCTTGGGTTTACCATGAAACACGACTTCTTCCTGATCTGGGGTTCGGAGTTTAACTCTCTTTTCCTTACAATCTACCATCGCATTGTTTCTTGCTAACCAATCCATTCCTAAGATGATGTCGAAATCGACCATGATCAACTATATCAAGTCGGCGCTAAAAATCTGATTACTGATACCAATTTTACAACCCTTGTAAATTTCATGGGTTTCAATGGCCCTATTTGTTGGTGTGGCTATTCGAAAGGGCTCATTTAGTTTTTCGGACTTACATCCTAACTTCTTAGCAAATCTCTTAGATATAAAAGAATGTGTAGCACCACAGTCAAATAACGCATAAGCAGGCACTTGCTGAATAAATATGGTACCTGAAACGACGTCATTCGCGTCGTCTGCCTCCTCTTGTGTCATGGCAAACACCCTGGCATTTGCTTTGTTCTCCCGCGGCTTATTGGCATTCACCCCTGGGTTTGATCCGTCTCTTTTACCCGGTCCATTTGTTCTGTTGGTGACGTCTGGACATTCTGCCATACGGTGTTCTGGTTTCCCGCATCCAAAGCAGACACCGCTCACTCTACGACACTCTCCCAGGTGTCGTAAGTGGCACGTTGGGCAGGGCTTAATGGCTTGGTAATTTGTGGGAGGCGAAGGCCCTTTTGATGGTCCACAAGACTGGTTAGGCTTCTTGAAAGTCTGACCGTTATGTGGGGATTGACTACTCATAGGCCTTTTGTTCTTAAATTCCTTCTCTCTGCGCTGGATATCAGTTTCAGCTCGGATAGTTGCACCCATCAGGTCTGAAAAATTCGTTGGCTGATAGACTGCCAAAGCCGAATGGATTCTGCTGTTCAATCCCTTCTTGAAGCGGTGCAATTTCAAAACTTCGTCCGCCATGATAGCCGGAGCATAAGATCCAAGGGTATTGAACTGAGAGGTGTATTCCACAACTGACATATCCGGAGCTTGAGTGAAATTCTCAAACTCACTCAGTTTCTGCAGTCTGACCTCGGCTGGATAATACTGTTTCAGGAATGCTTCTCGAAAATTCTGCAACGTGATTGGCCCCACAGCTGTCATGGCTGGCGAGATTGCTTCCCACCACTTGCCTGCTCTATCTTCCAGGAAAGGCACAATCACGTCCACTTTCAGTACCTCAGGGACTTCCAACAGTCGCAGTTGGGTCTCCACGCTTTTTAGCCAGCTCTGGCTAACTTCAGGGTCGGCAGCGCCACTAAAAGTTGGGCACCTGTTCTTGCGCAGTGATTCATAATGGAACTTGACTCCGTGCTGTGGAGGTGGTGGTGGTTGATTGGCGTTCGGGTTCACTATCCCTTGCAGTATCGTTGCCACGATCGTGGTTATGGCCATCAGGTCGGCCTGGTTAAGACTGAACCCAGGTGGTGGTCCATTGTCCTCTTCGTGGGCATTGTTGTTGTTTGCATAACGGGGGTTGCGGTTTTGTCTCGGAGGTCTACCGACCATTTCCTACAATTTAAACGTTTCTAAAAATTTGTTGTGCATAACAACATTATTGGATAAATAAGTTATGCTGGAACAACTGAGATTAATAAACAAACATAACTTTATTAATTTTTGAATATAGAGAAACAACTGAATGAAACAAAGCATACTGAATGAAAACAAATCGTACTGACTGAAATAAAATATCAACAATGATAAAATAAACTCCTAAAGAATGGTAACTAAGATGCTCTAGTCCTCTATCTCTCCATCTCCTACGGCTGCTATAGGCTCATTTATCTCTATCAGCTCCTCCTCTTCCGATTCTGCCTCTGGCTCTTCCTCTTGAAGTATCTCCACCATATGGGTAAGCTGGGCGTTCTCTTCTGTGAGCTGTGCCACCTATGCCTTAAGTCCCTGTATCTCCGCATCAGCCACGTCCATCTCGTCATTCCAATGCTGCTGATACTGCAGATGGTACTGTTTCTTTTGCTTGATTTGGTCCTTCAGAGCTTCAACTTGTTGGGTCAAGCGTTGGTTCACATACGCCAGGCTGTTCATGGCCTCACATGAATTCTCCAGTGTTCTCTTACCCTTTGCATTCTGCTGTTTCTCTTCCTCCAGCTCCTTGCTATAACGCTCCATATCCTCTTGCAACTTTCCATGTTGATACTTGCATTGTTCTATGACATCTCTTAGGTCCATGTTATCACATCTAACTAGCTCTCCCTGATAGATCGACTGGTTAAGCAAGACACGAATCTCCTCTTTCTCAGCGGTTAGAGCCTCGACCTTCCTCTTCCTCTCACTCAATCTGGCTATAAGTCGCTGAATCTGACGAGACTGATAGTGAAGAGCAAGCTCCTTCATATGAATGGCAGCTTGGGCACGGGTGCGGGGTCGCATGGGAGTAGATGGAGCCATTTCCTGAAATCAAAAATGGAAATGCTCAGAATCAGAAAGAGACAATATAGAACAAGTGACAATATGCAATATACATGTAATTTTTGAAAATATACAAGTATTTTATTTCATTTTATTTTTTTCCAAAAATGGAAATTTTGAATTTGACATATGGGTTTGAAGCATATGTCGATAGAATTCCGGAACAATCGACGGAATCATATTCGGAATTTCCCATGCGAAGTTAGATGGTCTATGAATATTTCCTAAAACGACAAAAACGACGTTTCGGAGGCCTAAACGAAGGAATTTCGCGATTTCAGTCCCTACCTCACAACAAAGTGGTGAAAATCGCTTGTTGGGCCGTTTCGGAGGGGATAGCATTGGCCGATTCTCCAAATCTCACCGAAAATTTTTCCGAAAATTTTTCTTCCCCAACCGGATTATGAACCTGGCGGCTCTGATACCACGTAAATGTCACATCCCGAAACTCGGGATTGACACCGGCGTTGTTTAATAATCACACAATTGAAACAACAAGCCTTTGTAGCACAGTATAAACCAAAGCCAGCTTATAATTCATAATTTCAACGAAATAAACATAGTCTTTACAACCAAAATCACTAAACGACAGAAATAAATGCGGAAACATCTTACAAAGTTTTAAGCAATAAATTCGAAATATAAACTACTACTGGTCTCGTGAATCACCAGTTCCAAAACTGCTCAGACTCTTCATCCTCAACCTGTTCTTCGGACTTGTCTGGGAGGAGAGAGTAAGGGGGATGAGTATTTTGGGAATACTCAGCAAGTGGGGGATATCGAATACAACATAAAAATTTTATAAAATTTTCGAAAATAACACATAAATACAGCATGCTTTTCATAATCGTAACATCATATCCGTATCATAACAACACTGCGATTTTTCACCTTTAACTGTTTACTGACGTCAGTCCCTAAGTTTTAATCCTCTAGGGCCCACCGTGAAGGGCCATATGTTGGAATTCCATCCATTTTCAGGGAATCCTCACAATGTCAACACATAAACATATTAAAATTTCATAAAAACGTATAGACGGGAGACGGAGCTCGACCGAATTTTAAAACCAAAAACCAAAAATTTCATATGCATAAAACCGAAATTTAAATTTTAAAAACAAGCTTACTTATAGTAAATATTGGTGCTAAAAACGTATGTGCTCGGCTTCGGGAATTGGGTCGCTTCTCGTTCTTGCTCGGACAGCGTTTCGGCTCGATTTCCTGGACGATTTTGTGCAGAGTTTCGGCTAGGACAAGGTGCTGGAATTTTTGAGTTTTTCAGCTCTAGGATTTCGAAATTTGGGGGTGGAGAATGAGTAGGGATGGTGTGGTATTTATAGGTGAAGGAGAGGGAATTATTTATGGCACTCAAATCATGCTCAAGATTGACATAAATCTCACAATTTTGGCTCCAAAACTCCTTCCATAGCTGCTGATTTTTCTACCAAATCGAGCTCCCCAAAATCCTAATCCAATGGCTCGAAAATGAGGTGCAAAGGAGGGGAGGATTTGCTTCCTTTCTTGTGGCACAAGCTTGCCTATATTCCAATATTTAGGCAAAATATTTGGTGGATGATTTTCGAAATTTGCTAGAAATTTCATGCCTTAATCTCTCTAATGTGTATGATATCCCAAATCTTGTGAATTCCCTTGCATATCTTCGAAAATATGCATATATGAGTAGGGTTATTAAAGGTTGTATTACCAAAGTGTCTCAAAATAATCCCTTGTATATTAAAGATTTGTATTTCCAAAGTGTTATATAAAAATCCCACCTAAAATACATACACCCAAAAATTAATAACTCATAAAATTTAAAGTTGCCTAGTTGGGTTTTCACACATATATCGTATTAACATATATTCCACAAGCAGATCCTTTATTTCCATCAACCCAAACTCCAGAATATTACATCCTCTACGAGCTTCATCGTTGATTAGATTGTTCTTCCCATAAAAATCAGTTTATGCTGAGTATCGCTGGAGCGACGAGCTTACAATCTCAATATCATGTCAAGCTTGTAGACACACATAATCAAAACTCATATGTAATATTGTATGATACTTAGTATGGGTGGAAGCCGCTCTTTGATGGTTGCTTCTCCATAGTCAAGCTATAGAAAATAAATTTAGTGTTTACTGGGAGGCAACCCACTGTTATGTTTCAATTTTTTTTCTTTCTTTAAGTATTTTTTATTTTATTATTTTATTTTTTATTTATTTTTATTTTATAGATGTTGAATTCTTAGCAATGATTTGATTTAACCCCGATGAGTTGTCAAGATAAAGGATTATCATTTGAGTTTTTCTAGAAGCATCTTCCCCAATTATTATTCAAAGTTACGATAGTGCCAGATAAGTGTTTTTGCTATTTATTTTTTTCTTATTTTTATTTTAACATAGAATGACACTGCGGATAGTGTCAATCTTTAAAGAGTAGGAGGATTGGTTGTTCTGTTTTACTTCACAACACTTAGCATGTGTTTTAATGTTTATTCCTCGAGCATGAATTTTTTTATGGTTTCTCTTTGAGAAACTGCACTTGTGATTAAATGACACACTAATTGACTTTCTGGATTTTTGATCACTCAAGATATAGAATCACATTTAGAATTGATTGAGATAAGTTGTAGTTGAAGGATTTGAGCATGAAGTATTTTTGTATCATATTTCGAGACATCATATTAGCATTTTAAATCATACTTATATGAATTAACTGTGAATTGGCAAAAGGAGAGATCATGAAAAAAAGAAAAAAAAAGAAACAATCTAAAATTTTTCTGATTATCTTTCGAGACAAAAATACGGAGGAGAATGACTTATGAATGATTTAGGCATTCCATGAACTGTTAGAGCTTTTCGAGCCTATCCAACTCATCATTCATAACCCTAATATCCCTGTTTAAGCCTAATAAATCGAATGGAATGTGTCAAAGGCATAAAATTAGTCCACAATCGTATTCTTTCAAAATTCAACGTCAACTACCAATTTTAGCTCAAACAATATTCCTCTACCTTAATTTTGAGAGAAATAAACCTCTTTAGCACTTTAAAATTTTCAATAACTCCCATGTGTTGACAATAGATAAGAAGAATTGGATGAGTTTGCAAAAAAAAAAAAAAAATTTCTTGTAGAAAGGGAAGAGGATTGATGAAAAAAAATAATGAAAAAAAATGAGGAGGAAGAAATGTTGCATGGTGTGGGATTGAAAGGAAATAAAAAGGAATGTTGTCGAGGATTGAAAAAAAAATGAAGAAGAAAAAAAGCTGAAAGAAAATGAAAAAAGAAGAAGATAAAAGTAGGAAGATCGAGGATCAAAGCTGGAGTATTGCGAAAAAAACAAGCTGGAGGAAGAAAATAGATGGGAAAAGATTATTAAAGTATGAGGAAAATAAAAAAAGATGAAGGAAGAATATAATAATAAGCTAAAGGAAAGAAAAAAAGATGATGAAGAATGATGAAACTAGAAGCAAGATGAAAAAGTTATATGGAAGATGATAAAATTCAATAAGGGCAGAAAGATAAGAGATGGATGATTGCATTGTATGATTAAATTATTTATTTTATCTCTTATTGAATCTCCCCACCTTTATTTTAGTCATGAGTCGTGACCTAATATTATAAGCTTGAAATGACTTATTGACTGGATCATAATCCTCCAAGATTTAGTGGAGAAGGGTACGAAAGATGAGCTTATGGAAAGTTTGGTAAAAAAAATAAAAAAATATGAGCACTCCTTGAACTAAAACATATTTGAGGTATATCAGTTTTGACTTCCACACTACACATGTCTCATCATCTTTATTTTTGCCTATCGAGTGCTTGAGTTTTGAAGTTGCAACGAAAGTGAATTTTATAATTTTCAAAGTGTGATATTTTGATTTAGTATGACGGAATTTGGTAGGTTAAAAATTGTTGATTGTGTCATTTTTTTGGAGATCGTTGAATATTCTTCGGTTATATTTTTATTTTCTGATTTGTTCGATGATGAACAAAGGCTAAGTGTGGGAGGATTGATAAGTCTGAATCTTATAGAGATTTTAAGGGTTTTATTTTATCATATTCGTGCTTATCTGATTTTGTTATCCTTTATTTTGTGTTTATCTAGAGTCGTTATCCCTTATCTTGTGCGTATTTGAATTAATTTTATAATATTTGTATATTTGAACAAAAGAGGAAAAAAGTATAATTTTATAAATAATGTGATTTTACGAGAATTTCAAGGAAAACAAAATGTTACAAATAAGGAAATAAAATAATAAAAACAAATTTTTATTCTACTTCCTTTTAAAAGACAATGGAAGCAAGGATAAAAAAAAAAAGGGAATTTTGAAAATTCTGGACTCATTCACGTGAGAATCTACCGTTTATTAAAGAGATTTTGAGTCTAATTTATTATGGCTTCACGTGTAGAGTTTTTGGGGTTTTAAAAATCTTGGTCCATTAAAGTTGACAAAAGATGGAACAGAACTTCACGTGAACAGAGGAGAACACAATAGCAAGGGAACTGAGGAGGCAGAAGAATACGTAGATGACAGCAGCAAAGAGGAAGAGAGAAACTTGGAGGAAGAAGAAAGCTACTAGGGTTTGAGAGAGGAGGAAGACAACTTCAAATGGGGAATCGCTTCAACCACTTTGAGATTTTCTAACTCTTTCTTAGATTTTATTCATAAGAATTCAAACATTGTGTTTTTGCTTGGTTTTAATTTTTGATCGATCGATTGGCTCTTAAAACAATTTGCTCGCGCTTCCCTTCGCAGAAAAGCTTGGTTTTAATTTTATGGAATAATTTGTTTAGACCAAGACCACGATAAGGCAAAACAATACTTTGTTTGATATTCGTTGTACTTTCAGTATATTATTTTTTTGATAATATTACGGATTTATTTTTGTTTAATATTTCTTATTAATAATCTAATCACCTATTTAGAACGGTTTATTTTAAACTTTTGCTCAAGTGAGAGTTTTCTCGTAGTGAGATATATTTATTTTTTAAAATTAAATTTGAGTGATTATAATTGCTAAATTTTTGTAAAAAAAATTAAAATGTTATATCGTTTTATTTTTTTCCCTTCCGATAATAGTGATAGTCTTTATTACATTTTTCGCTTCTCAAATGATCTTATGTTATAATTTTATTTTATCTTTTGAGCGCTCGTACTTTAATATTAGAAACACTAGAAATAAAACTACACCTAACTCGGCTACAATAAATCCTACTATATGTATATAATATACTCCCACAAATTTAGCATAATTATAGAATAATTCTTTAATAATAGAAAATTTAATATTTTCAAATAGTGGCGGGCCGACCCGCACCGACCTGCACCAACCCGCAACCCAAATGAGCTGACCCGTTTTGATCTATATTCAAACTGGTTGCCAAAATTGTAAACCGACCTGCTTTTTTTATTAGGGGTTGGTCGATTCGACGGGCCTAACACAAAATGACTGCTCTACCTGCCATATTATGTTTAACATCAAGGGTGAATACAAATTGGTTCAAAGGTTTGTTAGCTTTTTCTCAAACTAGATCTAAAGTTTAACTGTTGTGAATTAAAAATATTGACGTTTTACAAGTTTTTTCGTAGTCGATGCGATTCAACTCGATTCCAAATTAATTTTGGATCCAGTATAATACCAAGAAATCGGGGTTCTATTATATATTCTATAACTTGAAATCAAATGACAGAAGAAAACTTCAAATTAATTGATCCGAAAACAATGCTTATGCAAACAAAGAAGCAAAGAAACACCTATCGCCTTTGGAAATTCAAAGCCTTGACACAATATGCAAAAACAAAAGCAAACACAACAACAAATCCAACAATAACACCAGCAGCCAAGCCAAGAAGATCATGCCTAAACCCAAAATAATCTCTCACAAAATCTTGGACCGATTGTTTCGTGTCAAGCTGATCCTCCACGTCCCCAAATTGAGACGCAACCAAGCCGTACAAACTCCACGCCACTGGATTCGCCCAATGGTACCATCTCCACCATATGGGTGTTCTCTGCACCAGAACAATGAACAAAACAATCAACATTTAGCAACTTTGCAGGAATCCTAGGCTCGTGCACAAGTAACACACATCATTTAGAGAATAATGTTTGTTGAAACGTAACGTACCGGTCTGGGGATTATAAACCCGGAGAAGAGATTCCAAAATGAGTAAAATGCGTACGATACAATATTTGCTATATTCACGTTTGGAGTCATCGCCACAGCCATCATGCCGTAGAATGTGAAGTACAGTATAGTGAAGGACATGAAGAATATGTACCAAAAGAATTTTGCTGCTGTCCACTCGAATCCAATCATTGCATAAACTATGGTTCCATAAATAATAGCTTGAATTAAACCATATGGGACTTCAATTAAAGCCTGTTGGAAAAAAAAGATTAGAAGAAAATGTCATTTTTATTATGTTTTTGCTTCAAGTTTCTTGACTATTGAGTTGTATAGTAACCTGGCCGAATGCATATGGCAAAGCTGAATACAATCCAGCAGCCTTTTCTCGGTAAAAAACTGTTCGTTCGACAGACACGACGGGTTGCACAGACGATGCAATTTGCACCCCTAGAAAGAAAACGGAAGCGTACATAGATCCCATAGCGTTGAAAATGTTTTGTTGTGTTCCCCTGTCATGTGTAGCTTTGTAAATGAAAACAAGAATCTAGTTCATGAAAATAAAATGATATTTGAAATAGTTTCTTTCACGATTACCTTTTGCTACCAATATCCCAGAACATGGAACCGAAGATGATTGCTAAAAATGTTGAGTACACAAGCCTCACTGCAGAATAAAGAGGATTGCGCCAGTATGACCAATGTTGTTTCCATAGGCAAGCTATGCATTGTGTGAAAAATGGTTGAGAATATTGAGTAGGAAAATGTAGATCCTGAGAACCAGGACGCGGGGTGCTTAACTCATTTATCAAAGCTTTGTTCCTCCTGAAAATTTCGTTCGAACTGCTGTTGAGTTTCTTGATATTACCAATGGGTACGGAGGTTAAACTATATGGTAATTTGTGAACGATCTTACCTGTAAAGTTCCGTGGTTTTGTACAGTTCAGTGAAATCAACTTCATGGATCATTTCTTGAGATGAAGCTGTCACTTCAAGCATCCAGGTTGCTGGATTATAACCATCCCTGATTTTTTTTACTCCTGGAATCCTCTTTTTAAAAGAAAACAACACACTCATTTTATTTTATTTTTTGATTACAACACACTCATTTAATTCACTGAAAAAAGGGGTTTTATGATGTCATTCATCCTGCAAACTCACCTCAAAGTACTGGACCAGATGGCATGAATGACGACCTAATGGCCCCACATATATCTCTCGCCCCCCTCGTTTCAACAGAAATAGCTATAAGTATAGCAAAACGAGCAATCTCGTGAAAATCAACCAAGCTGTACCTACTCAGAATCATTTAACTAATGTATATAAAGAATCTTGCCTCATCAAAAGCTTCGAATATGTCGATGCTAGGCTGATGGATGGTGCACACGACTGTCCTACCTGTGTCGACTGTGTTTCGGACCGTTCTCATAACTATTGCGGCAGCTCTCGCATCCAGCCCTGATGTTGGCTCGTCCATGAAAATTATAGATGGGTTTGCTACCAGCTCTACAGCAATAGTTAACCTCTTTCTTTGCTCAGTTGAGAGACCATTGACAGCAGGTAAGCCAACTAGTCCTTCTCTCAACTGTGTCAGCTCCACAAGTTCCATCACATTCTCAATGAACAACTGAAATACAGGGAAAAAAATGTCATCTTCTTAAAGTATGAATAGAATCGTTACAGCTCTTACAAAAAAGATTTTTTGATGATGTACCTTTCTGGTTTTGGAATCTATATCTGAGGGCAAACGAAGCCAAGCTGAGAATAGTAGTGACTCGTAAACTGTAACACAAGGAGAGTGGATGTCATTCTGTTCACAATAACCAGAAATCCGAGCAAATGTTTCTTGCTTCTTAGGATAACCGGAAATCATGATACGTCCTTCGATATATCCACCTGTTTTTCGACCAGCCAGGACATCCATAAGCGTCGTCTTACCGGCACCACTCACTCCCATTAGAGCTGTGAGAACACCGGGCCTAAAAACACCACTCACACCATGGAGAAGAACTAATCTTTCTCCACTAGCTCCCTGATCTATCATTTCCTGCAGCCCATGTTTGCCTTAAATCTCTAATTTTCCTGTAAATGTAAAAACTTTTTGGTTTCCTAAATCACCTATATGTTACCTGAGGCATGTCGACTGAGTATGTGACATCATCAAACGCGATAGAGTGTGGTTCGAATGGAAGAGTAAATTCTCTTTTCGTTCTCTGATCTTCTCTATCTGAGATTCATTCAGCATTTCATTGATATCTTTCAAGAATATGAATTAAGTCATCAGGTAAATCTTGGATATCATAACTCACTAATTGTTTCAGTTAAAGCGACCCTCTCGTTCTCATTTTCTGCACTATTTTCAGGCAGTACGGCTTGTGGTTTCCCTAGAGCTGCAAAAGTCATACCATACCACATATAGTAGCAGCAAGTAAGGATCATATGATGGCAAAGAGACTAATGATACTAACGGTTAAGCCAGGTCAGAGCGAGAATCGAACAGAAGCTGTACAGTAATATCCAGCCTGCTAATGCCCCTGCCCCAATCCAGTACCAGTACGATTCGGGGAAAAACCCGAGACCTTTTAAAACCTGGACTCCCAATGATAAATTTGAATTTGCGGGAACCTAAGAAATTTGAGAAAACCTCGAATATCAGCTTGGCATGTCTGAGACCAAGAACAGGAATGTATCTCATTCATAATTGGATACTAAAAAACCTGTCTCCAACTATGCCCTCTGAACTCGTTAACCAAAATTGCATTGTCAGCATACATCATTGGAGATATGTAATAACCCCATATCCACCATTTCTTGATGCTTTCTGGAAAACGTTGTTCAAAATGAAAGGTAACAAATAATTTAGATTATGTTTAAGCATCAAATTTCCAAGTTAAATGCTTAATCCGTTCAACATGAAAGCACAGTTGATACCTCGTGCGAGGACAAAGCCACTCAAGGCAAACATTAGAAGCAGTACAAAAAACCCGTAAGTGTTTGCTATGATCATGTTCCTACCAACCGTCCCGATGAGTCTAAACAAAGACGATGCCGTTTGAACCTCAAGTAAGAGCAACAAGTAGAATTTCAAAAACCTGTGACAAATTAAGGTCGTCAACCTTTAGATTTGTTTTGCTTATAATCTCCGGAACGGCTAAAAAATGTGTTGCTAACTTTTACCTCCACGCGTTTGAGTCATAACCAATTTCATAGTAAGTTAAAGCCACAAGAACAGCTATTTCAACTGAGTTAACAGGGATCGAAAGGATCCAATTTGGAAGAGCATAAGTCCATGCAGGGTAAAAGCAAAAATCCCTTTGCTTGTAAAAGACAGGAAGCCTTTGAATAATCAGGGCTAGCTCTGCCATTCCATTGAATGTAGCAATGGTGACAACAAAGAACAATGATCCAGAAAATATCCTTCCGTCTGCTACGTCATCTCGTTGCATTTTAGGTCGTAAGAATACCGTCATTGCAAGGGTGGCCATTATAGTAATCTAGAGGTACATTCAAGAAATCAACAGTGAATAATGCATCATTAAATATTTGGTATACTGACATGATACACACTCGAATACTCACAACACAACTCTTCTCAATCTGATGCCAAAAAATTGATGCTTTTGGGTAAAATATCATATTTGGGGGGTCATTGTAACCAGTCAGACCTCAACATGAAACCAAGGGCATCAATCCTTTAGTTCTTGAATGCGTAAAAAATTTACAGCATAATTCAAAGGTTAAGAAACCAAAAAATTATAAAAAGAAGTGATGATTCTATAAAGGTTCAAAAACGGAATTACACAAGGATTGGTTTCGGCAATTAACACCAACTTGTGTAGTTGCTGATGTAAATTTACCATATATTAAAACTAAGAAACCTGGAAAACGCATACGGTTTAAAAACATTTCTAATGAATTTTTTTGCACAATGGTGCCCATCAAGCATGCGAACCTGGAAGAGCTTGAAGATGTAAAGAAACGAGTTTCTCTGCATGAGCAAGATTTCTCTGGATGTGCAAGCTTTTAAAAGCTCCATTTTGCTGACACCATAGTCTTTAGTTGCCAATGCAGCAGGGTGGCTTCTATTTTTGTCAAAAGGAATTGATAATTCGGCTCTTAGTTTCTGCCCAATCTCAGACACCTTAAACATTTCAGCAAAGTCTTTAACACTAATAAACCTATAAGGCTTCTCATTATTTGCCCAATATTGCTGCTGATCTTTCTTTGATGTTACCTGCATGGAATTAAATTAGAAAATTAATAGCCAAACTTTGTAAATGGCCAAACAAGTAAATTTTCTTCTTCAAGAATCCTACTTCTTGCAAGAAATCTGCCACCCCCTTTCTTTCAGGGCATTTGAAGCCCAAAGATTGGAAGAACTCAAGCACTTTTTCCCGGGGGCCTTGATAAACAATCTTTCCTTCAGACATAAGTATTATATCATCGAACAGATCGTAAGTCTCTGGTTCAGGTTGAAGAAGTGAAATGAGAGCTGTCCCATTGAGAATATAGATGGATTGCCTGATGGAATTCACCACTTGGAATGTCGTGGAACTATCTAATCCTGTCGATATTTCATCCATGAAGAGTGCTTTTGCTGGTCCAACCAACATCTCACCTGATAATTTTTGTTAAAGAAACATAATAAAGAAAGCGTTGGAAAGCAACAATTGTCTATGTTGCCACAGGAGGCTGTTTATTGTTCGCATGTCCATTTGAGGCAAATATGGTATTTAGGCCGATATATGGTCTAAAAGATTTTTCGGGCGCTGTTTCACTATCTGTATCATTTGTACATTAAGCTATTGGCTCTTAATCCAACAATTGATGTGAAAGCGGGTGATTTCTAAGATTTGCACATTATTTTAAATTATCTGGTAGGTTTTTGTTTGGGGGATCAACAAATGCTCATGTGATCCTAAAGCAGACAAAAAAATGCTCATGATAAAAAATATGCTCATGCAATCCTTGTGACTATCTATATCATGTATTAACAGAACGTTGTGTTTCAGCTGCTTTACATTTTAAGAAAATTAGCTGACTTGTTGGAGGTCAGACAAATAGTTGAAATCTCTAATAATCGATGTGTTCTTGGAAAGAAATGGTAACTCCATTCACCTGTTGTGACTCGTTTTTTCTGCCCACCAGAGATCCCCCTTATCATGTCACTTCCTACCATTGTATCAGCACAAACATCCAATCCCAGTACCTGAAATTTTTCTCTCAAATCAACTTGGATAAGTTCTATATTATCCCACTTATAGAAATTAAATTATTGAATTTAAGCTACCTTAAGAATATAATCTGTGACTATACTTTCTTCTTGGCCTTCTATAGCTGCTGCCTACATGATCCATGGACAATAAACAGTAACTAAAAGATTCACATTCAAACACAAATTTTACTAAAAAAGTAGTAATCGCATTTTTTTGATGATAAGCAAAATTCTTACTTTCATATAGATATCCACATCAGGATGAGGCTTTATATTTGCTTCCTTTTCTCTTCTTGATAACTCTACCAGCATGTCTGCAGAATTGTCAACAGACCAGATGTAACTTTTATACCGATCATACATATACAAAGTCAAAAAACTGAAACTAAAACGACTAACCATGACTACTCCCAACTCCTTGGCACCTCGCAGAAAAGGCCAAGGTTTCTCTTACAGTCATTTCCCCTAAATGAACATCATGTTGGCTTATATACGCAGCAGTTCTTTGTGGTACAAATTCTTTCATGCTATGCCCATTATATGTAACCGTTCCAGAGAACTGATCATCAAGAAAGGAAAAATGATCAACTCTTCCCTTACATTTCTCCTGTGAAATACATGAAGGAATCGAACAGTATAGGATGTCAACTTAACCTTCAAAGAAGGATCAAGCACTCCAGCCAAAGCCAACAAAAGCGTCGTCTTTCCAGAACCCGGAGGACCTAAAAGAAGTGTCATTCTGCCAAAAAATTGAGTGAAGGGAGGGAAAAACAGAGAGACAGTTGATGTAAATGAAGTGGAATAAGTTTTCTCCTGGCCAATTTACCGGCTTGGCTTCAAGATTCCACTGACATCTTGTAGGATCAATAGTTGTTTCTTGTTGCTAGGAAGTATGCGAAGATAGTTTGAGAATCCCTTTAAAAGAAACGCAATTTAGATAGAAGCCCGCGTAGCAAACGAACATAACAATGATCAAAACAAAATTTTAAATTTCATAACTAATTTTTAATTTTTTTGAGGATTTCATTACTAATTTTATTTAAAATAAAAACTGAAATAGTCCTTCAAAAAAATAAATGAAAATAGTAGCCTTTCGTGCTTAAATATGATGCAGGGCAAAACGCTTTTTGGTGAGTTAGGATCACCGAGATGGATTCGAGTTTTATTGTTAATAATTAAACAATAGATGTTTAGAAGGTGAATGAACGAACACCTAGTAAAATTTTCGGCATAATTGGTTCGTACTAACAAAACACAAGCACTTTATCTCAAATCGATTGAGATACAAGTCAGCAAGTAAAATATATGCATTGAAAAATACTCGTGTTTAAAGTTGAACCAAATAGATACTAACGAGAATCAACTTCCATCGAGAAAAAATAAAACTTAAGAACTGAACAAGCTTCCAAAAGGTCAAAAACAATAAGTGTGAAGTGGATTTACAAGAGTAAATTGAAAGAAAATGGAAAAGTCGACAAATTTAATGCACAATTCGTAACAAAAGGTTACAAACAAGAGTTTGAAGTCGCCTATAAAGAAATGTTTACTTCAGTTGCAAGGCATGATATGATGAGATTGGTAATTGCCTTAACAGGACAATATTTATGATCTATCTTCTAATTGAATGTGAAATATTCGGCGTTCTTACATAGGGACTTGGTAGAACATAATANAATGTATAAATTGAAGAAAGCTTTGTATGGCTTTTTGTGATAGTGATTATGCAAGAGTTCAAGATGATAGAAAAAGAACTTCAGGATATGCTTTTCTCTTAGATTCATCGGATTTTCCATCGACTTCGAAGAAGCAATCAATTATTACTTTATCAACCACTGAAGTTGAATTTGTTGCAGCAACTTCATGTGTTTGTTAAGCTATTTGATTGAAAAAATTTCTTGAAGAGCTTAAATTCAATAATCATGATCCTATTGAAATTTATTGTGATAATAGTTTTAGTCATAAAACTGTCAAATAATCCAATCCTACATGGAAGAAGCAAAAACATTAATGTTGTGAAATATCATTTTTAAGAGACCTCACAAAGAATGAAACAATTGATTTCATCTATTGTACAAGCAAAAACCACGTAGCTGACATGTTTACTAAGTCCCTCAAACTACCTGTATTTCAGAAACTAAGGGAGCTACTTGGTATTAGCACACTTCAGAACAAATTTGAGGGAGGATTCTCTTATTAAATCGATGTTGGCCTTATCGGTTTAAGGGGGTTTTGTTGAATTTTTAAATATTTGTCCAAGTATTTAGTTATCTACCTTGTCAAATGAAGTCTGTTAGTCATTGTTTATTAGTAACAAAGTATCACAAGAAGTAATTATATTTGCATATTTTGTTATTTAATAGTTTTAGTGATAAAAATATTGTTGCTATTTTTATGGTTCTTTCCGTTAGTATATTTACCTATAAAAGACTTATTGCTCAATAAAAAAGATATATAGCAAAAAACAAAATTCTCCTCTTTGTTTGATTTATATTTTATTATCTCATTTTCTTAATTTTTCTATTAGTGTAAAGTCTAAACCACTAACCTCATATTTATATGTTCATTTAATTTGAAATTTAAAAAATAAAGTTCCAACCATTTTTTTGTTATAAAACATATATGTTTATTTAACTTGAAATTTAAAAAATTAAGTTCGGACCATTTTTTGTTATAAAATGTAGAAAAGATATTGTATGTTTAAAAAATATTAATAGTATTCCACTTTTTATGTGAAAAATGCATAATAAAAAAATATGTGAGAAATATTAATAGTATTTGAATTTTTTATTTGAAAGAATGCATAGCTATGTATCAATTAAATAAATAAATTAATTAATTAAAAAAACTATCAAGTATTAATTAATAGTAGGAAAAAATAATGATCAGTGATATATCAATCTATCAATTAAATAAATTTACTTTATTTAAGTTGAAGTTTAAAAAATTAAGTATGAACCTCTAATCACAAATTTATATATATGTTCATTTAACTTGAAGTTTAAAAAATTTAAAATATACATTAATCATAAATCAATCAATCAAATTAACAAACATTAGAGCAACATTATATGATTATGTCCATCTTAATAATTCGACGAAATCACAATACATTATTATTATTACAAAAATAAAGAACTAAAATTATTCATATCGTCACGACCTCACAATTATTTCAAGTACGATAAAGTATATATCAACATCCACAAATATTTATTTAAGCTAAATTTATAGATTGAACCCATACGCAAATCAATTATTAGATATTTAACCATGTATGGAATAGTATCATAGATAAATATAAATGAGATAAAGACATATTTATATATTCATTTAACTTTAAGTTAAAAGTATTAAGTAGGAACTATTTATTGTTATAAAAAGTAGAAAATATAGTGTAGGTTTAAAAAATATTAATAATAGTCCACTATTTCATGCGAAAGAAAACATTGTAAAAAAATATGTAAAACAATTAATAGTATTAGACTATTTTATTTGAAATAAAGTATGGTTATGTATAAATTAAATTTAAAAAAAAACTATCAATTATTAAATAATAGTGGGAAAAAAGAAATCATATTAATGTATCAATTAAATAAATAAATAAATTAGGTGGTTAAATCAGAAAATCAAAAAGTCATCTAAATAAATAAATAAAACATTAATTAAGCAATAGTGAAAAAAAAAATAACTAAGTAAATTCACAAATAAAACTCATATATATAGATTATACAAAGTAATATATATTTCAAATGCTTCAAGTATTAGGTAAATTTAAAATCCATCATAATTAACATGAAACACTATATAAACATGTAAGAGGTGAGTTTATAGTTTTATTTTTTAAAAACTACAAAAATATATTTGAAATCGATGATTCATCGATAAAAATGCAAGTTAAATAAAACAAATTTTCATTTTCAGGGTTCTTTTTCTCGGTTGTTCCTTTCAGAAGTCAAAACTTGGGCTTATTTTTTTTCGACAGTGTTGAGTATTACTCGTATACGTCGTCTAAAATACTTCGATAAAATAAGATTAAAAATATCCAACTTAAACCAATAAATTTTAACTACTTAAAATTATCAAAAGTCAAAAAGAGACCAACTTATAGGATGATTTTGACATATTCCCTTCTCAAACCGGACTCGGTTTTTATTAATAAAATAGTTCATGAGTTCCAAAAAAAAATTATCTTGAGTTACTTGTTCTTTTTTCATTTATTATCACTAAATATAATTGTATAGATTCAAAAATCTGTACGACCTGCTGATAAACATGACAAGTTTTGATTACCTCAAAGATATTTGCGAAGAAATTGATGAAAGAAGGCAAAGCTCTACTTCCTACATGAGCTTCTGTTTCAACATTTAGGTGCTCAAATCTCACTTCAATCGTAGGCAATTCTATTCCAACCCTACATACAAAAAACCACACAGCATGTGGAGAATATATATCATATACAATATAATAACAATCTTGTCACTAAAAGCTAGTTTTCATGGTTCAACGTACCTATCGATCCTATCCTTGAGTTTCATCAGAAACGTCTTGTTATCGTCCTCGGTAGCGTTTACGAGCCTGTTGAGCAATTTCTTCCTTTCTTGAAATCCAAGAACAGTTACATCTACCTCACTAGGATCACCTCTTGATCCAAGAAGAATGCCTTTCCGCAAACGATCATACGTCGGGAGCTTTTCGAGGGCGGCCCATTTAAGGGCCTCTTCATCATTTTCTTCCCTTGATGAACCAGAAAACAATTCTAAGCCGTTGCTGTTTCTCCATGCTGCTGAAACATTTCTCACGATACTGTTGCTGGCTCTTTGCAAAGTACTGTTTATTTCCATTTAGTGCTTAAGATATCAGAAGATCATAATCATTTCATGAAAACCAAAAAAGAGTAATCTTATTTATTATTTTATTATTATAGATATGGCTTAATGAGCAAGAATTGAAGAGAAATTCTGAACATGAGAGAAGAAAATTAAATTTCTTGAACTTTGGAAGGCTAGAGTACTTTAGTTTCTCTTTTATGTAATAATGTATGTTTCGATGGTGAGGTATATATAGAATTTGCCACGTTGACTACGTTAAATACTAATGAAAACTTAACCGATTTACTGTTTAAATTTTGTTTAAAAATAAATTAGTTATAATATTTTCAGCCAAATAGTGTTTTTATGTGCTTCAGGATAATTGAGCTGTCCGTATATTCATGAACTGTAAAAGAGCATTGTTAACGAGAGCTAGCGGGCTAACTGCATGACTACCCCCTATAAAAATAATAAAAGCACATTATATATGTAAAATTATTAATATTTTAGGCCTCGTGCTTTTGAAAATCAAGACAAAAAAAACACCCTATTTGAGGGGTAAATGTGCCTGAGTTTTTATAATATATATGAGTGAAATGTGTTTGATTTTTAAAAAATAACAAGATGTTAGCATATTAATATTTTTTCAGAATTTTATATGTTTTAGACTTTTCAAAAAAGATGATGTAATTATCCCGAAAACTAGCATGATTAAATGGCTAATTTTGAGAAACTTCTATGGAAATAAAACAAAATTTTAAAAACATCAACTTAAGGCTTAGGTTGATGTTTGCATGGAATTATAGAAATTGATTTCATTTGAGGAATGATTTGAACAATGAATTTCAAAAAACATTTTATTTTATTTTATTTTTATCAAAAATGCATCATAATTACTATTAAAAATGATTAAATAATTGATATAGATAAGATTTGAAATTCTCTTCAATTTTATCCATGGATAAATCCAAAAGAAATCTTTGCGAGTTTTTTTAAGTATATGTTGTGCTCAAGTAATTGTTTTGATGCTATATGGCTTGATGTTGTAAATAGTCATTTGCGTTTTTCACGGACAAAAACTTGTGTGAGACGGTCCCACAGGTCGTATTTTGTGAGACAGATCTCTCTTATTTGGGTTATCCATTAAAAAGTATTACTCTTTATGCTAAGACCATTACTTTTTATTATGAATATCGGTAGGGTTGTGAGACGGTCTCGATAAAGATTCGTGAGACCGTCTCACAAGAGATCTACTCTTTTTCACGAGATATGTTTGATTTTTGGAAAGTTTTTGACTCTAGTAAGAGCTTTTTTCATGATGACAGGACCCACAACTATTACTTTTAGGTGGTACTGGGTAAATCCTTATACTAATGCAATAATCTGCATACCACACTATTCTTGTAAATCTCATTGGACAAACTACGTGTGACAAGCTCACCTGAAAAAATGTTGATTGAGAAAATTGAAATTCTAATAATTGGTCAAGTGCTCACTTATTCTACTAACTCGAACGTCCTCTCATGGTCAAGTAGAGGTTTTTAAATAAAAGATAAAAATGGATATTGTGAAAACCGGTATTCAATTCAGTCTTGCAATATTTCATGCATTTCAAATAAAATTGCAAAATGTGTTATCTCCATTTAATTACCATTATTCTAAATTAAATTGATCAAGTTGTAACAATACAATAAAAAAGGATTAAATGTCATTTGACTCATCGTTAAACAGCCTCATAGCCGAAAAAAATACAAGCATTCAGCCTTCAAATTCGAAAATTTAGATGGGACACATACAGGTGGTTTGGAGGAGTTGTAACAGCTGATTTAAGGTCCATTAACAACCATTATAGTGTGGTAACAACTTCCAATTCAACTGATCATTTTCACCTATAAATGAGGCCAAAGGTTGAGGGGGAAAACAACCAAAAAATCAACAAATTCTTGCAATTTTCGAGCATCAAATTATGTTATAATTCAAACGAGAAATGCTGTGTGGATTAAGATATTTCAGTGGCATCTTGAAGCCAACATTTTGACCATTTTGTTGCAATATTTTGCTAATTGCAAGTGTATGTTGTCAAGTTTTAGTACTTAGATAAGCACAGAAATTGTTCCCAAAGGGAGTGTAATTTATCAATATATTAATTACCGTAATTAGAATAGTCCAACTTTATTTAGAAAATTAAATTGAATTTTGATGATTAACTATAAATTGAATTAATTATTGAAATTAAATCAATCACACAAACAGTTTAAAATCAACGAGAACAGGAATCTAGATGTGTGATTTCACATGGTCTTCACTATATATTAAATTATCATTGACATCTATATTCATAAATTCAACCTATTTACTACATAAGAATTCTCAAATATTCTTACTCCCTCTCCCAAGTGAAACGTATGAATTAATTATCTAATATCGTTTTCAATATCCCTATTAAAAATTAAACGGTAAATAATTTCATTAGCAAAATAATTCTTTTAATGGTTTCAATGGAATTATAGGTCTTCTGAACTCTATAAATACCAACAATAGAGTTTCCTATGGTCATATTCAAAACCTTCTCTCCCGAGTGACAGATCTCAAACAATTATGATACTCCAGTTATTGATCAAGTAGTTGAAAGCAGTAAAACCCATAAAATATAAATAAACCAAGAAGAATTTGCATATATAAATCAATAATTCATACGTATAGATTCGACAAAGCTATGTTGTCCTCTTGACTAAATTAATTAGTTCATGACAAAAAACTACAAAACGAATTCATGTTTCTCAACATCAAACTAATTGACCAGAGAAATATTAAGAAGAAAAAGGAAGAAAGATTGAATCTGAATTTACGACTCTGTCCCCGGTAGATGTGCGCTTCGTATTCGCTCTTTGTTATTCTTTCTTCACGTTTCTCGCTCTCTGTCTCTTTTCTTTGTAGTATGTGGGTCGCCTCCCCTGTTAGTAGCTAGAGCTTCGTCCTTTTATATCCATGAAAAGCCCGTAAATTTCAAGAGTTTTGGTTTTGCAGGTCTGTGTGGCGCGCATGTTTTCGCCTATTTCTGTTTCTGTGGTCATCTATGTGCACCCGCGGGCGCACGCCTGGCTCTGTTCTTCTCGTGTTGGTTGGCTTCAGACATGTGGGTGCATGTCTATAATGAGCAGGCGCGCTCTGGTTCTGCCCAACACTTCTTCATGCTTTCTTGTATGCTTCATTCTTCCATTTTGGAATTCATTTCACTTCACCATTTTTCATTCCATTTCACTCATTTTTTGTTGCAAGTGATGTGCTTAAGCTTGATTCCTACAAACAGCATAAAGAACTACTAAAACACTTAAATCCATCTGCTCGAGATTATCATAATCCATGCCAATTCTTAGGGTAATTTAAGTGCAAAACATGCACTTATCACATATCAAAGTATAATTCTGCTCAGTTTTAAACTCCATTCTCGGTCCATTTCTATAGTATCCAAAAATCAGTCCATGTAAACCAAATGCATACAAAATATTTAAATTGCTTAATTGATTTTAAATGCTTAAATGATGCATATTATATGATTGAAGGTTTAATTGCATGATTTCATGAAAGTTAAAGATTTTATCCGAATATTCGATAATAGGCTAGGGAAAGGAGATCGGGGACGACCAAGGTGAAAATATTTTTCGATAAATGTTTTTAAGGCTCGATAATATGATTAAATATGATTAAAATTTTTAAAAATGTCGGAGTCCAAATTATTTTGCGAGTCGAGCCCTAAATTATCCGAGAAGCCGGTTTTAGTCAAACAAATGAGTTTTTAAGGCCCAAAAATTATTATTTTTGAAAAAGAATTTTTGTAAACTTTTATTTTTCAATTAAATAGGTCTTAATGGGCTTAATTTATCTGAGATTACTGGGCCTAAACTTAAATCCTAAAACCCTAACTTTTTCAACACTAAATTTCGAAAATTATAAAATCAAAACTAAGGCCTTTGAAGATTCCTAGCAGCCGAAAATCACACACAAGACACACACTAAATTTCAAAAATTTAAGAGCAAAAAATTCAAGGTTTTTCGTAGCCCGTTCGTTCTTCTTCGCAACCCACGCCGACGATTGAATATTCGAGTGTTCTAAACGTAAAGACACGTTTCTAAACCTTATTTTTTGCAACATTCAATTTATAATATGCATGATTTATTTTTTTGCATGAAAAACATTTAAGTTCAAATTATTTTATGCCACGTATATTTTTTAAGGTGTTGACGTTTCTATGCTTATATGAATTGTGCTAAACGTTCTAAGGGACACTTTGCGAATAAGACATGTTTATGGGATGGGAAAATAGTCGTTTAACGGAAAAACATACGCTGGAAACATGCAAGACTAGGGGAAAGTCGAACCTAGTGTTTGCTAGGGTCTTCTTGGGCTATAGTGGACGGCTAGTGGGGGCTGGACCTAGGGCTCAACCAAGCTCAGTCAAGGCACTAGGATGGCAATGTCCTAAGTCTAGGGAGATTCCTAGCATGACTGGACTCAAGGGTTCGCAAGGGCAGAGGAGCCGCGACCTTGGAAGGTGTTTTAGGGCTCGGTTTTTGGAAGATAGGCGTGGAGGTGGTCAGTAGGGTTCATGGTGGTCCTACGTAGTGGGCTAGGTCGACCGCAGGGTGGTCAAGCGCTCGTGGGCTGGTGGCTTGAAGAGGGTGGCCGCCGCGAGCATGGGAGATCGGGGGTTGTGCGCGTGGGTCTAGGCGCGGCTTGGGCTAGTTTGGTGCTGGTTAGGAGTGGTTCAGGTATGGTCCAGGAGGGTGTGGTCAGGGTTTGGTCCATGGTGGCTCTAGGGCGGCTCTGGTTTTGTGGGAAAACCTGGCTTGAATTATGTTATGGGGTTCAAAAATGGCTTGGGAAAAATAGGGGACTCAAACTGTGGTTCACGGGAGCTGGTTCATGGTTCACGAGGGTAGTTTGGGGATGAAAAGCTTAAGTTTAAAATTTGAAAAGAAAATATTAAGTTTTGAATTTATTCGGGTTGAAACGCTTCACGCTTTATTTATTAAGTAAATATATGGAAAGGCTCGGGTTTATGTCTAAGAAAAATGTTAGAAGTCAAATTTAAGCTTCTATGATGATTTGAGATAGGTTCGAGTCAATAAAAGTAAGAAAAAATCAAAATCGTGAATTTTGGAGTCTAGTGTTAAAATGGTCATTTTATGTCCCGAGTAGTACAAAAGGTCTAGCGATATCCCGAATAATCATAATAAATTCTAAATTATATTTTAAAATATTTATGATGAAAAAATGATATTTTACGATATATGCAAAAGTTGTACGATTTTTCCTGAAAAATTTTATTTTACGAGTTTTGAAAGATACGATGTTTTATGAATAAAAGGAAAAGAAAATATTTTGAAAGATGTGAATTGACTGTGACAAATATGATATGATATGATTGTGGATATCGTGAAGGAAAAGGTCCTACGGGAGAAGGTCCCAGAGAGAGTCCGACAATCGTATTTCCACTTTTGGCCGAGGCCCAGTGACGAAAGTTGCTGACTTCCTGCCCCCATGTACAATGGTGAGCTAAGACTGATCAGTCGACCACATGATGATATGATTACAGCTAGTCACTTTCAAGGAACAAACTTCACCAAAAATTATATACGATGATGGAAAGGTTCACGTTTTAATTATTTATGATTATTTACACTTAGAAATTTATGCTAGCTTATTTTAAATAAAAGTATGATTTTAATGCATGTGCATGTATATGTATTATTTGTTATGTATGGTTCTAACGTGCAGAGTCATTAGACTCACTAGGTTTGAATGGTTGCAACTGAGGACGATTTTGAGGAGGCGCTGACGCTTGAGTAGATTGAGTCCGGCAGTACATTCTCGAGGTACTTTATTTTCACGTTTACTTAGTATTTAAAGTTTTTTACGTCAAGATTTTGAGGATTATTTATTTAGAGATTTTATGCTTTATTTTGAAGTCTAGGTTTGGATTATTTTAAAAGTTGACTTATGATTTTGGTGGTTGAAGATTTATGGATTTTTATGCATTTAAGATTTTTAAAGATTGGGTTATTTTAAATGAGTGTTTCGAATTTTATGGTTACAAAAAAATATTATTAGGATTTCAAAGTTAAAAAGTAAGAGACGTTTCAATTTCGAAGACCTTTCAGTAGACAATGTGTTATCTAAGATCGAGCCATTTCATCAGTCATATCTAAGGGCATTACAGCAGCTCAGTTCGAAACTGTGTAGAAAAATCCTTGAAGCCAAATTTCTGTCATCTGATAAACTTTGCAAACAGCCAAGTTTGGGGCATTTCAGCAGCTTTCGTGTTCGACTTTTCAGTTTGTTTTCTCTCATTTTTGAAGATAATCATCAGGTAAATGGAATCTTGGTACTTTGTTCTTTTTATAAAATTTGCAAACTTATTTATATTTTTATAAATGAGCTTATATATGTGTTTTAAAATAATTATGTTCCTTTTTTATTCTGAAAATTCGGTCGTACACTACTTGTTTCATGTCCTTTGATTTCATATATGTTTCAGGCTTTGATGCGATGAGTATAAATAAACGATATATGGTCTCATCCACTTAGAGGAGTAACAATTAGGGACTGATCAGTACACCATTGATAAATAAATGAATAACAGTACCATGCATAAGTTTATGTTTCGGTTCTGACATGTTTTGATGCCTTTTTTCAAATTATGTTTGTCTCATGTCTCGATTCATGTTGTGACATATTATGCAACATGTTACATTTGAACTAATATCATATGTATATTTCGATATTTTTGTGTACAATTGGCCCTACATGCTGAGTCCTCAAACACTCAGCCTTACTTCTCTCCCTAGATAAGGACTAAAATTAGTTGGAAGAGGAAAATCAACACAAGTTTTGGGGTTGGTGATCCAGTTCGAGACACGAAATTTCAAGCATCGGTTTTAATTTTAATTTTTCATTATGTTATCGCTTCCGTATTTATATTATGCACTATAAAAACAGTTCTGATTTATGTAATAGACTGACATTTAGCTATTTTATGTACTACGTGGCTTGTTGTTTTGCAATTTTAAAATTTTTAAAAACACCAATGACACATCTCGGTTTCGGGGCGTGACAAATGTGGACAATTTCATACTACAAAAAAGAAAATAGAATTGAAACGTCTACTACTCGTTTTTCTTTAAAAAGTACTAGAATTTTTTTTGCTTCTTTTACTTCGGCCGAATATATATACATATATATATAGACATATATTTTTAAATTAGCTTTTCATCATTTTAAAATATAAAACAACCAACTATATTTGAAAATTCAAATGAATGAATTCAAAACATAAAATCGTCATTTGTCTCCCAAACCTAAACTTAGCAATATTTCAACATAAAACTAACTCTAGCATCATCTCAAAAGCATCATAAAAGTCATAAAATCTTTAACGTAAACCTAAATCATATATTTAACTTAATTTGTGGAAAACTAGCGCTGGTCCTCGGGTTATGTGCACCTTCAGTCCAGCAAGATCAACCATCAAGTCCCTCAACAACGTCAATATCATGCTCACCTACATCGATCATACCTAGTGAGTCTATTGACCCATCAAACCTTAACCATGATAACAAGTAATACATATATAATCACATGCAACATTGAAAATACTTTTACATAAAATAACTTTTCCTGATCATGAATAAACTTAAACATTTTTCTTTTCATCATATACATTTTCTTTTTCATCATATACGTATACATTTTTCCTTTTTATTGAATTCATATCGTTAATTGTGACTTTCGTTTCAGCTTAAGGTCGATGGATCCATCTACGTGTAACCACAATACTGAACGGCGAGAAAATCAGCGACACTCTCACCCGTCAACTGAGCCTTGACCTTACATATCATCGTATCAGTTACAATCACTTCACCTCCTTCAACTTTTCTTATTTTCATCACTTATAAAAATTTAAGCATATATAAATCATTTTTCTTTTAAACCAAGCATGCAACATCTCTTTTGTCAATAATGTTTCTTCATTTAATAAATATTTAAAATAAGAATATTAACATTTTTTACAGCATTCAGGGCACTGCCAGGACATCTACTATTTTTAGGTACAAAATGACCGTTTTATCCCTAGACTTAGAATTTCTCGATTTTGACTTTTTCTTCCTTTCATTGACTCTAGACCATCCCAAATAATTATTTAAGCTTAACTTAAATTTCTCATATTTTTATGTAGCTGAAATTCGAGGCTTTTGATTTAATTTCATAATTATTAATTCATAGAGCGTTTAATTATCGAATTAATTCAAACTTTAATATTTTAATCTCAAACTTTAAACATAGACTTTTATACCTAAATTACCCTCGTGAACCATGAATTGACACCCTTGGACCATGGTTCAGCCCCTTAACCATAGAATTCAAAAATTTGAACCATAGCTAGCTACCCTCGAACCATCTCGTGATTTATTCGAGCCATGCCCGAGCCACCTCGAGCCAACCCCTGCCCTGACCACCTATGGACCCTACTGACCAGCCTTGACCCCTTGAACCAGCCCTTAGCCCACGCTGCAACCTTCTGCACTGAAACAAGAGCCGCGCGAGTTCCTTCTATGAGCGCCTAGGACTCCTAATGCAACTAGGACCCTTCTCCAGAGCCACCACCCAAGCCCTCACACTTCTGACCCTCACTAGACCCTGTTCCAACCCTTGGCCACCAGCCTAGACCAGCGCCGTCCCCAGCGTGTCATGGGAAGAGCCCTACCCCTATGGGGCTCTCCCTCGGTTGCTGTCTTCGAGCCCTACCCTTGCTAGGAATCTTCCTAAGTCCAAACCAAGACCAGTACGAGCCCTAGTAGCACCCTTATAACAGTTAGATGTCGTGGCATCAAGGAAGATATGCTCGACCCTAACTCATGCGAAAATTCAATAATTTTTCGTGCAAGATTTCCCTAGCTTCTGTCCAGCCTTAACCCATGTCTTTACTGACCCTTAAACCTACTAGAAATCGTCCTTTAGGATGCTCCTACCGTGGCAGCCCCTTAGTGTAAAGTTAACACAAGTTTTAGTTCACAAAAACATGAGATATTGACATGCTATGGCGTAAAAACGAAAATAAACATAAGACTAACATATTTTCCATGCAAACATACATCAATAATGTAACATGGTGTGATAGATGAGAAAGAGAGAATTAAGGCGTGCTTTTGTGTATTATACGTATGAAAACGTTTTGGCGATGCGAAGAACGACGACGTAGAACCCTAGGCTGAATTTTTTTCCCTTTAAAGCTTACGAGGTTTTTTCCTTCAAAATTTTGTGTTGTGTGTGCTTGGTGTGCTGCCGAAGAGTCCTTGCAATTTTAAGAGGGGAGGGGCGTGTGAATTGTGAGGAAAGTGAGAGGGTTTGAAGCCTTTTTTATTTTAATTAAAACACCTAGTATATGCTTAGGACCATTAGCATGGCATACTAGGCTCATTAAGTCCATTAGTGAATACTTAAAATATTTTGTTTAGGAAAATTTTGTGAAATTATTAGCCGAGTTCTCAAAAAATTCATATTTTCATTGAAAATCGAATATCGTTTAAAAACACGTCTCGAATTATAAAATCACCTCCAAACACCTCATTCTCAAAATATCGTATAGCATAAACTTATTTTAAATAATTAAAAATAATTATTTAATAAAAATATTTTCCCTTTTTCAGCCCTCGATGTCCGTTCCTCGATCGCATCTCGAATAGATTTTTTTTTAAAATACATTTTTGTGCATTCTAACAATAAAATCTATTTATAAACATATAATCATGCATATCATAATTAATTCATGCTAATAAAACAATTTAATTAGTCATTTTCCATTTTTCTTATATTTGCATGCAGTTGAATTACGTTATCTTATTTTTGGACCTCACAAGAATACTTCTATTATTTCAAAAAATATTAAATTCAGTTATTACAAAGTTTTATTCTTAATAAATAATATCAACGGATATTAATTTTTAAAATAGTGGGTAGTATTTTTACCATATGTCCTAATATAACATCTCGAAAAACTATAATGTGCATTAGCATAATAAAAATATATACTTGATTGCAACTTCAATTCCGAAAATAACTCTAACCAAAGCACAATAAAAATATGGATACTTGATTGCAAGTTCAATTCCGAAAATAACTCAAACCGAATAGTTCGTTGCGGGAGGTGATTTACCCAGATGAGTTTATTCGAGTAACGGATCCGGATTATAGTTAGGGAAGACTTAAACTTAATGTAATAAATTTTATACATATATAACAAAAAAAATCGTTATATTATATTGTTCAATGAAGTTGTGACTTCGAGTGTGGAGAATGTGAGCTTTAGTGGCTAAGCAAAATATTTAATAAATAATAAAAAAAAATTAGGCTGTACTATATCCACTGTAGCCTAGAACTGACCGATGCTAAATATTCCGTCTATGTCGATTTCATTCAATAAAGAAAATGGCTAAAATCGGAAATTTGGTTCGCTTTTGAACTCAACTAAATGATTCAATTCTTGTCGGTAACTTAACTAGGAGATGTTTTTTAATTATTGGATTAGTCTATGACATACATGAAATCTTTTTTCAATATTCTAATATCATTAGATCATGTAAATCATTCATATTTTTATGAAAGTACACATATATGTTAATGATTCACGAGTTAACATTTGACCACATTGATATCCCATAAATGGGCTTCTCAAGATCAGACCCAAACCCCCGGCCCATACCTAGCCCAGATGGAAGGCCCATGACAGGCAAAATATTCTGCTATAAATACCAGGTTTGAGCGTCCAATTCATGAATTCAATATATTGTTTTTCAGCAGCATCCTTAGCTGATTTCTCCTTATATCCTCGGTCTCTGACTTGAACGTCGGAGGGGCTATGTCGGGACACCCTCCCGGCCCTCTCTAAATGTATTTTTTGTGATTTCATGCTTAGATCTAATTCGAAGCCTACGCTGGGACTAGCGTCACCTGCTGGAATCAAACCTAATTTTCAGTGAGTATCACACATCATAGGAGAAACTACTTAAGTTGTACCTTAGAATAATCTTTATATCAATAGAGTTTGTAGCCATTTAAAAAACTTTAACCAAAGTTTTTTGTAAGAGGCCGTAATTTTGTGATACTCTATCTAGCTATGTTTGTTTGTAAAGTTTGTTTTTCTAATTGTTTTTTTTAATCTATGTGGAAAAAAAACTATTTATTTGAGAGGAGGAAATAAATGTTAAGAAATTGAAAGGGCGGAAAACTCATAATGAATAATACGACACATCGAGAAGTTGGATTTGCTATTACAGATTTAAAAGCATTTGTTTCAAACACATCAATCCAAATACAACCTAACATAATAATTATAAAAAAAAATATTCCTAGCCAAAGTTGGATAATTTATTCCTAATGGAAATATAAATTTTATTCATAATTAAACTTTGTGTATCTATTCTAAATTAATTAGAAGTTAAACGTCTTTCTCCCTTTTAGTTTGATTTCTCTGGTGAAAAGTGAGTTCTATTATTTTGGTTTAATTGCTGAAATGATATCTAGCAAATCGACGAATTTTGATGTCACATCAATATTTTAAATAACACAAGTTTTAATTTTCTGTTAAAGGGTCTATCATGTGCGAGTGCGTGAATATAGCTCGGCATTCAAACATGGAAATTGGAACTATTTCAATTTCAGTATTTCAATAAATGGAAATTGAAAATAGTCACTTTGACGTACACAGCAGGAAAATCACGCTTCATTTTTTTTTTATTGGTGTTTTGTTTGTGACGTGAAATTTGTACAAAACAAAACGTAGAAAGTTAACAAAAGTCATGAAAATCATGTACATAATTTGGCATATAGGTTACTAACTGTGCCATTGACAACCAAAAAAAAAACACCTAATTAATTTTAACACATGCAAAAACACGGCCGCAAACGTTTTAATCTGATTTTCGAGTTTCCGAATTTCTCTCGAAAACCCTAATGATATCCACGCTTTATTCCGTGATGCATAAAGAATTTTACGAGACATTGTAAATTAATTGGCACAGAAATTTTCGAAGAGTTAATTGCATTTACTAACTCTGCGAATTTATGATATTTCTAAAAATCTCTCATGTTAAAAAAATAATTATCTATTAACTTCTCGTGTTTCAAAATTTTGAACACGTAGATATGTGAGTTATTTGAAAATTCGAGAAGTTAATTATAGTCGTAAGAAGTTTCTTTTAATCTCAAAGGTGACACCTTTCTTTAAAACATGGATCATTGAATTATTTTGAACATCTGATATTTGACATTTTGAAAACCCTCGGCCAGCCATAAGAGTTGGGAGGTTCGTTGGAGGGGGAGGGGGAGGGGGAGGGGGGGCCTGGGCTTGATTCAATGGATGCAAAGATAAGATCATAAAACCAAGTTAATATGTATAGGGAAGCTAGCTAGTAGCTAGGTATTTATTACCTATATTTTATTTTTTTATTGGAATGTCTAGAAAACTATATTAATTTTTCTATAATATTATGCAAACTAATATATTAATTTTCCTGATTTCTCTATCATAATATTTATGATAAGTGTGGGCAGAATTAATTTTTTGATTAAAAATTTTGATTTGTGACACTTTATTTCAAAATTAAATAAAAATAAATAATTTTTTCTAATTAATGATAAAATTTAAAAAAAGAGTAAGAAGATAAGGGGAAAAAAACATTTCTAATGCTTATTAATAGTTTCTAATGCTTATTAATTGAGTTAATTAATATTGCATGACTTTTGGTGTGTATTTTAAATCNTCTGCCAAGTCGATATTTAAGTTAGTTTTATACATGGTAACTTTCTGTTTAATTACATTTTTGAGTAATTAAAAAAAATTAGCATGAGTAATTAAAATGTATGGAAAATCTGTTGATTATATATATACATACATATGTATGTATATATACATACATATGTATGTATATATATANNTATATATATATATATATATATATATATATATCCATTCACCAAATACCTATCATCGTATCATCACCATGTACATGAAGCATAAACATCTTATTTTTAAGGAGAGTTGTGAATTCGAAACCATGTAAAAACAAAAAAAAATATCTTATTTCTTTCTGATATTGTAATTAAAAAAATTATATTTGTAATAATACATATAAATAACATATACTTATATATTTGCTATGTATATCAACTTACTTTTGTTAATAATTTTCAATTCCACAAAAAAAGTTCTTAAAAATTGACACGGCTCAATCAATTATATGCATTAGTGTAAGGTGTACACATGTTACTGGTAAACAATTGTTTCATCGTCCCTTACTATAATTTTTTTAAAAAAAAACATTTGAAAAGAATAATGTAAGAATGTCTTTTGATTCTCCATATTCTTGAGTTATTTGTGACTCATGATTATAAAAGTGTATTTTGACTTTCTACATTCTTGAGTTAGTTGAAGAATTTTAGCTAGATCTTCATATTTTTGTGTTAATTACAAGATTAATTGAGTTAATTAATATTGCATGACTTTTGGTGTGTATTTTAAATCTTATAAATAGTGTGTTCATTTATTCAAATCATATATAAAAATATATGTTGAGATGCATTAATTGTCCCTGATGAGTAGACCGATTGAACCATGTCGTTTGAGCTGCTATGCATTTAAAATATTTAAATTACATCATTACTACCATCTATAACTTTTGGTAAAACGGCAAGCGCTCGGTCCAACAATTGATATCAGAGCCAAGGTAATGGGTTCGATTCTCATTGATGACAAGGATTGCAATTATTGAGAGTGAGATTGTTGATGTATAATAATTGTCCCAGCTGGGTAGAGCGATTGAACTATGGCGCTTTGGCTACTATGTAGTTTAAAATATTTGAATTGCATAATTACCACCACAATAACTTTAATAAAGAGGCAAGTGTTCGATTCTACAGTATATTTTTTACAAACACACTCAAGATCTCACTCAAGCATACTCTTGTTTTTCATATTGTTAGCTTTTCATTTGACCTCCGTTAAGTTTTAGTAATAAAATGAAGGCACATTTTCAGTACGTCGGTGTAGTGACTTCATGTTAAGTTGTTGCATGGTTTTGTCGTTGTATACTGGAAACAATTATCTATCCTGATCCTTGATGTACTTTCGGAGGGGATAAATCTGTTTTATGAAAATTGTACTTCGTACAGGCCTCGATTTGATTTACTGATTTCTTATTATTTTACATACTCGATATTTATATTTCAAGTTGCATACTTCTTTCATTTAATGCTCTATATGTATCTATAAGATCAAGCTTTCGTTTACTGATCTATAATTGTTGTTTTCATACTTCGAATTTTAGTATTTTGGCTAATAATCTTAAAACATATTTTGTTATACTCATTACGTGATTTGTTGAAGACTTGGCTACTAATTCGAATGACTCGAACGTTCCAAAGGTTACTCCCCCAGTTATGAAAGTCATTGTTGCTGCTATTCTTGTGAGACATGCTGATAAGCCGGAGAAATTTGACTGCTCAAATTTCAAAAGATGGAAATAGAATATGTTCTTTTATCTCACCACCTTGAATCTAGCAAGGTTCCTCAAAGAGGATGTTCCCAAACCAGATGAGGTTGACAGAGATATGCATACTATTAGTGTTATTGATGCATGACACCGTTTAGATTTCCTTTGTCGAAATTACATAATGAATAGTTTGGCTGATTTGTTATACAATGTGTGTAGTGAAAATAAGACGGCTTGGGAATTGTGGGAGTCTCTAAATCTAAAATACAAAACCGAGGATTACAAGGTCAAGAAATTTATTGTTGGTCGATTCTTGGAATACAAGATAGCCGACTCCAAAATGGTGATCAGTCGGGTTCAGGAACTCCAAGTGATCCTACATGATATTCACGCAGAGGGCATGGTGCTGAGTGAAAACTTCAAAGTGGCGGCTATCATTGAAAAGTTGCCTCCAGCTTGAGATTATTTCAAGAATAATCTGCAGCATAAACAAAAAGAAGAACACATTCCTACCAATACTTGCTAGTGTGCAGATGTCTGGTCAAGGTAGCAATATCGACTCTGAATAAGGTAAAGATATGGAAAAAAATGTTGATTGCATTTTCATTGGATATGCATAAAACAGTTGCTCTTATCGTTTCATTGCACATGAATATTATATACCTAATATTCACATGAATACGATAATGGAATCAAGAAATGTTTCGTTTTTTGGACATGTGTTTCAATGAAAATCTAAGGAATAACCAAGTTCAGCCAAAATATCACATGAGACATTGGAAAAGAACAAGAGATTAACCATGAGGTTGAACCAAGATGTAATAAGAGAGGTGGGACAGAAAAGTCATTTGGTCTGGATTTCATCACTTTCATAATGGAAAGTGAACCTCAAAGCTTCAAAGAAGCGTTGAATTCATCTGAGGGGCCACAATGGAAAGAGGCTATCAATTTCGAAACGGAATCCATTTTAAAAAAACATACATGGAATTAGTGATCTTCCTCCGGGAAGCAAACCACTAGGCTACAAATTGATTTTCAAACGGAAAATGAAATCAAATGGAGGCATAGATAAGTATAAAGCCAAAATTCATCTACAAAGGCTACATAAATTCGAGAATTCTGCAAGTTTTTCAGTCAAGTTGCTGCTTGTTCAAAAGCTTATTTTTGAACAAGCGACAATCCTTTCTTCCAGTCCAAGTCTATGTCCATTTTGAATCTCCTGGAGCAGCCGATTCTTGTCCAAGTTCGATAAGAGTTTTACCCAAGTTCATAGTATTTCGACTACGAGCATTCTTCCATGATTTTATTAAGATCAATTTCAAGTAAGTGGGCTTTTATATATATTATTTATAAAGTTTGCACACTGATATTTTCTTTGGTAAGTGTTCTTAATGTTTACCAAATATTATTATGTATGTCTTTGAAAACTCGATCGGCATGATACCTATTTATTTTATTTGATATGCTATCTTTGAAATCTATTTGTTATTCGATATTTGTTATGATATACGAAAGCATGTTTTAATTATTTGAAACGCACTATAATGATTCGAGTTAGAAATGACAAAGGTCATTATGATGTTTGATTTGATTTTATATGGTCCTGATGTGGTAGTATATAATAACAGTTTATTTTATCTCGCCCCTTAGAGGAGTAACATTTAGGAGACTGGTCAGTATGCCCAATCCTGGTGCTGGTGGGAGAGGTTGATTCCCATCATCCAAAGGTTGGGAAATAGAAACGCCAATGGAAATCCCCCACCACCCGCAGGACCTCAAACACATAGGGTCAAGTATCTCTACAAGTCTCTCCAGAAGAATCGAACTCAAACATTCAAAGGAGATTCGGACACTATAGTTGGCCAAAACTGGCTCAAAAATATCGAGAGCCAACTCTGCCTACTCAAGATTCTCAACGTGTTTAAGATGGATGTGGTGACTCCATTATTAGAGGAAAAGACAGCCAAATGGTGGGAAACAGTCTCATTAGCTATTACAGCAACGAGACCAATCACATGTCAACAGTTTTAAGAGGTGTTCTTAAAACAATACTACTTGGCTGAAGTGAGATTTAAAAAGTTGAGTGAGCTCGAAAAATTCACTTATACTTCGTATATGTTTGTGGATGAGTGTACTTCAAAGTTCAACTCTCTTGGAACATATGCTTCTACTATCATGGCCAATGATACCTTGGATATGCATCGGTTCAAGTATGGTCTGATCAGCCGTATCCAATTAGCCTTATAAGTTTACCAAATCACGATCTTTGCTGATCTTATGGGCACATCAATAAAAGCCGAGACAAACATCAAGTGCTGGGAGGACGAGAATAAGAATAAAAAACCTCTTGTTTGGCAATCTTCTCAAGAGAAGAAGTTGTTCAAAAGATCAAATCAGCCCAGTGGGTCATTCAAAGGCATTTCGTTTAGCCCAACCTACCAAGAGGCCAAGATGTGTCCCACATGCAATAGCCACCACCCTGGAGCATGTCGTAAGAAGTCTGATGCATGCTTCAATTGTGGTAAATTGGGACATCAAATTGCTGATTGTCTTGTGCTTAGGAAAGGGACATGGTCATGTACTGATGCTGCCCTCATCAAGCCAAAGGAGAATAAGCCCAACAATCATGTGTTTGCGATGACTCGGGAAGAGGAAAATGATGTCGATTGATGTCGTAGCAGGTACCATTCTAGTCAACTAAACACCAGCTTATGTATTATTTGATTGTGGTTTCACTCATTTGTTTATATCTTAGAGGTTTACTAAGAAGTTAGGGCTTATACCTAAAATACTTGTCGAACCCTTTAGAATAGCAACTCCCACTGGTAAGACAATTGAAACACATAGAGTGCACCGAGATTGTAAAATCTGTATCACTGAGCACCTATTTCAAGACAAATTGATTTAACTAAACATGGTGGAGTTCGACGTCATTCTAAGAATAGATTGGTTAGCAAAGAATCGTTCATTAGTGTATTGTTGCATGAAGAATGTCAAACTACGAGCTCTAAGCCAGGAGAAAGACGTTTACCATGGCAAAGTCAAGGAAAAAAAAATTGCCTCCTATCTACTTCTCAAACTTCGAAAGCTATGAAAAGAGAAGAAGATGTTTACCTAGCTGTGATAAGAGAGGTAGAGGAAGAAACTACACTTGCATTAGAGGAGATTCCAGTAGTACAAGATTTTTTGGATTTCTTTCCTGAAGAACTCTTTAGAGCAATTCCTGACTGTGAAGTGGAATTCGAGATTAATTTGGTGCTTGGTGCCGCATCGATCTCAAAAGCACCATACCGAATGGCTCCAACAGAATTGATAGAACTAAAGGAACAACTCTAAGAACTGTTGGATAAAAAAGCAAATCTGACCAAATGCATCCTCATGGGGAACTCTAATCCTGTTTGTGAAGAAAAAGGATGGAACTATGAGATTGTGCATTGATTACCGATAATTTAATAAGATCACAATCAAGAACAAGTACCCACTTCCAAGGATAGATGACATGTTTAATCAAAACTCAAATGGGCTACGATCTTTTCCAAGCTTGATCTTAGGTCAGGTAATCACCAGCTGAAGGTCAAGGCAGAAGATATTCCAAAGACGACCTTCGGAACAAGGTATGGACATTACGAGTTCATGGTAATGCCATTCGGATTTACAAACTCTCCGGCAGCCTTCATGGATCTCACGAATAAGGTGTTCAAACCATTTTTTGACAAGTTTGTGGTGATGTTTATCAACTATATTCTTGTATATTCACCAAGTGAGGAGGACCACAAAGAACACCTTCATCTCACCATCCAGATGCTTAAAGAAAATAACCGTATGAAAAATTCAAGAAATTTGCATCATGTTAAAAAGCGTCACATTCTTGGAAGACATAATATCATCAGCACGAGTATCTGTGGACCCTAGGAAGGTAGAAGCAATCCTGGACTAGTCGAGACAAAAGACTGTGACAAAAATTCGATGCTTCTTGGGGTTAGTTGGTTACTATAAAAAATTTGTTGAATGATTCTTTTCAATAGCCACACCCCTCACAAAACTCACACAAAAGAACTCTATTTCCCTGGAGTGAATAATGAAAGCAAAATTTTGAAACTTTGAAGAAGAAACTTGCATTTACACTGGTATTGGAACTATCTACAGAAGACAAGAATTTCACTATCTACAATGATGCATCAAAAGAAGGCTTATGATGTGTACTCATGCAATATGGGATAATAATTGTTTACGCTTCAAGGAAACTCAGACCATAGGAGAAAAATATCTGACTCATGACCTTGAACTAGCTGCAGTAATGTTCGCATTAAAAATTTGGAGACATTATCGTTATGGGGACAAATGTGAAATTTTCATTGATAATCGAAGTCTCAAATATTTGTTCACAAAAAAAGAGTTAAACATGCGGCAGAGATGGTGGATTGAACTCTTGAAGGACTACGAATTGATTATAAGTTACTATCTTGGCAAAGAAAGCAAGGTAGCTGATGCTTTGAGTAAGAAGAATATGGGTAAAGTAATCCTAGCGTCACTTTCAAAATAATCATGCCTACAAGAAATTATAAAGATAAGTCAGGATCGAGGTCTCATCTTGATGAAAATGAAAGAACAAGCCAATGAAAGAAAATCATTGGATCTCCAGGCAAATGACAAAGGAGTCGTGTGGATGAAAAAACGATTGTTTTTACCCGACATTGATAATCTTCGACAAAGAGTGATGTCTGAGGCACACAAGTCAAAATTTTCAGTCCAACCCCGGTAGTACTAAGATGTACAGAGACTCGGAGAAAGTCTTCTGGTTGAACCAAATGAAGAAGGATGTTGTAGAATCTGTCTCAATATGCCAAGTCTGTAAGCAAGTCAAAGCCAAACACCAACTACCTGGAAGACTGCTCCAACCTCTGGAAATCCCAAAATGGAAATGAGAGAATATTTCCATAGATTTTGTGGTGGAATTTCCAAAATCAAGACAAAGTCATGACAGTATACGAGTAATCTTAGATAGACTCACAAAATCTTCATATTTCTTACTTGTCCATATGAATTACAATCTGGACAAATTGGCTACCTTGAACATGAATAATATTGTGAGATTTCATGGAGTTCCAGTAATCATTTTATCATATCGAGATCCGAGACTCATGTCTCATTTTTGGAAGAGCTTTCAACAAGCTATGTGGATTAAAGTTACTCTTAGTATGACATACCACCCTCAAAATGATGGCCAAACTGAGAGGACAATACAAATTCTTGAGAATATGTTGAGGGCATGTGTTCTAGAATTCAGTGGTGATGGGAGTGAACATATACCCTTGATTGAGTTCGCTTACAATAAAAGTTACAACGACAAAATTGGAATGGCATCGTACGAAGCTTTGTATTTAAGAAAATTTTGATCACCATTATATTGGGAGTAAGTATGAGAACAATCCATCATTGGGCCCAAGCTTATCCAAAAAAAAACAATGGATAAAGTTACTATGATCAAGGAGAAACTAAAGACTGCACAAGATCGAAAGAAAATTTGGACTGATCTGAAGAGAATATCAGTGTAATTTGAAGTGATCTAGAAAGAATATGTTAAAGTTTCACACATGAAAGGTGTGATCCGATTCAATAAGGCATGGAAATTGAATCCTAGATATGTCGGGCTTTTTGGAATTCTAAAGAAAGTGAGAACTCTTGCTTATAGATTATCACTTCCACGCGATATGTCAAGACTTCACAATGTCTTCAACATTTCACAACTGAGAAGATATATTTCGGATCCAAGTCATATTCTTGAGGTGGGACCACTTCTTATCGAAGGAAATTTAAATGAAGAATTAAAGTACGAAGAAGTTCCTACTCGAATTGTGGACATCAAAGACCAAATACTTAGGCGACGAATCATTCTTTATGTCAAAGTACAATGATCTAATCACAAAAAAAAAACTAATTGAGAACTTGAAGAGAAAATGAGAAAGCAATACCCTTACCTCTTCAAGAATTAAGTAAACACAAGTTTCGAGGACGAAACTTCTCATAGGAGGGAGGGATGTCAAGACCTAGCATTTTGAGCAATAATTTGCAGATTGTATTAACCATCTATTTCAAGAAATTAAAAGGTCCGATTAACCTGAATTAAAATGGAGAGGTAACAACTAATTACTAGTCATTATCAGCCTTGAATGAGTAGTAACAGCTGCCCTTTCAACCGGTCATGTTGGCCTATAAATAGTGGCTCAATCCAAGAGGAAAACCACACCAAAAATTCATCTACGAAGGCTATAGATATTCAAGAACCACTAGCTACAAGAAGGGGCGAATTATGCTTAATTTTGGCAAGTTTTTCAGTAAAGGTGCTACCTATTTTTGAGCAAGAGGCGCCCATTTTCCAGTCCAAGTCCCTGTCCATTTTGTAGCCCCTGCAGTAGCCGATTCTTGTCCAACTTCGAGAAGAGTTTTGCCCAAGGTCGCAGTATTTCGACGATGAATATTCTTTTTATTAAGATCAACATCAAGTAAGTGGGCTTTTGTATATATATTCTTCGTAAAATTTGCACAATGATATTTTCTTTGGTAAGTGTGTGTAATGTTTTCCAAAAATTATTATGTATGTTTTCGAAAACTTGATCGACATGATATATATTCGTTTATATTTGATATGATATCTTTGAAATCAGTTTTTTATTCGATATTAGTTATGATATTCGAAATCATGTTTGAATTATTTGAAATGCACTTTATGATTCGAGTTAGAAATTACCAAGAAAATTCCGATGTTTTATTTTATTTGACTCAACCAAGGTTTCTTTATTTTGAAGAATATGTGCTTCTAGATGCTTGATTTGTTCTTCCATCTGGTCTGAAGGAATTTTTTTTGTTACTCTTGTAGATGATGGGGCAGTTTTAATTCAACGCTCATAACGTGCACTCTCATTGATTTTGGTTTTAAAGATTTTGAAACTTGGCATTACCTTGGTGGTTGGAAAAGATAGAATGGGAGCTGGTCTGATAGGTTCATTAAAATGTTTCATGAGCTTGGTTTTCTTTGTTCTCTTCTTCTTCTCATGAGTTGAGGAGAAGACCTGAGTTAACGAGAGCTTCTCTTGTCACTTGATCTGAATTAATTCCTTCTCAGTAAGAGGTTTTAACCTCTAGGTTTCACTTGACTTGAGCTTTCTTGGGTGATTTCTTCTTGTTCTTCTCTTCGACCACTTTTTTCATAACTTTCAATAGATCATCATGTCAAATGACGTTCTTTGACTTGTAGATGGCAAGATTTTTTGTTTAACACTTTATGTATGTGTAGAGTAGAAGATGGTCCCATTTGAGCTTTACTTCTTTCAACTAGCAGATAGATTGGTACGACAAAGCTTTGGTGCTGCTTGTCTGGGTTGGAAATCATGACCACCATAATGTTATAGAGGATATCAGACCAATTGGTCTTGACTCCGGCTGTTATGGCTATCATTATCTGGAGACGTTAAAAAGTGAAGGCATCAAATGATTTGGATATTGCATTAAGTGATTTTGCTACGATATCATTCAGTAACCTGTACTCAAGCTTAATTTTCTTCTTCTTTCCGAGCGATTTGAGGGAGGCACCAAAATGTGAAAACTTAACCTTCAGTTCTTCAGTGGTTGCAGAAGGTAGTCTGTTAAACTCAGTGATTCCTTATGTTGGCAGACCGAAGGTTTCAGTAAAAAAAATTTGACCGATGAAGAAGGTCTAATCACCAATGGTGCAAATTATTGCCTCATCTTCTATTTTGGTAGAGGAAAAGAATTGAGACAATTTTTTTCGTAAATGTAATTGGCACATCTTAGAAAACCTTTCAGCCCAGTTTCTTCTAAAGTCTTGAGCATGGATATCATGCTATCATCCAATATCGGATAAATATCATCAAAATATATTGAAAGGGCATTTATGGTGAAGGAAGACATTTTCAAGGAATAGTATGAATGATTTTTGAAAAATATTGCTCTGAGTGAAAAGGCTTGAGGAAGAAGATAATAAAAAAACAATAACTTGATTCAGTGAAATTTTAGGAATATATACAGTCGCATAAGAGACAAACGTGTCAGTCTAAGTGTCAACATGTTTGTGGAGAATATTTGAAATTTAAAAAAAAAATTGAAAAGACAAAACTGTACAATTAAGATGGTAAATAAATGTGTCTGACAAAATTAAATACAATAATAAAGTGGATAGTTGAACGTTCTTATCAAATTTCTATTGGGTAAATATCAAAAAATAAGAGCTACATGATGAGATAAAAATTACTCATAAGCTTGAGCTATTAAACAACTGGAGCATATAGATACAACTGCTGTCTTATTATCTTATTCTGAAAATTCTCCCTAAAAACATTCAATATTAATTTTAATCATTAATTTTAATCAACAAGTCCTACAACCTAATTATTAAAGGATCATAAGAATTACCTATAAACAACTCAGGTAGATAATTTTTACTCCACCGATAGCATGGTCCAAAATGATTTGGATCTACAGTTGGAGAATTTTGTTCTTGGATCGGATTAGCTTGTTCTAAAACAAGCTTAGTTTGATTTTTTGAATTGGATCAATTTGATATATTGTTAGTTCACCTTGATCTTCTGGAATCAACTCGATGTCTTCATCAGCTCGAGTGATAGAAATGTCTGGCTCACAATGCAAGTTATCTTTTCTTCTAAACTCAGACTCATCATCATTTTTAGACCGAATATTAGTGTTTTTCATTCTATTTGTAAGATCATTTAACACTACAAGAAAAAACCCAAACAACAACGCACATATGACAACGGTTTTTACTAAAACCGTTGTCGTAATGTTGTCGTATACTTTTTAACAACGGTTTTAGTGAAAACAGTTGTCGTATGTGCGTTTTTTAAGCACAAGACAACAGTTTTATAAAAATTGTTGTCTTTCGGGGCAAAAGACAACGGTTTTTAGGGTCAATAACAACAGTTCTACAAAACCGTCTTTGAGCCTTTTTTATGGTCAAAGACAACAGTTCTATGAACAGTTGTCTTTGAGCATGTTTTTTTGGACAATCGACAACGGTTTGGAGAAACTGTGGCCATATTTAGCGACGATTTTGATAAAACCGTCGTTAAATTTAGCAACGGTTTCAGAAAATTAGCGAGTATTTTGCTTAAACCGTCACTAACTTTAGCGACGGTTTTAAGTAAACCGTCGCATGTTTTAAATTAGCGGCGGTTTTTCCGAACCGTCGCTAGTTTTAGTGACGGTCGCAAATTTAAAATTTGCGACAGTTTTGCAATTATCGTCTCTATTAGTGACGGTTTAAGCAAAAACCGTCGCAAATTGTCTATAAATCTCCCCACTTTCGGTCTATTTTCCTCCACCACTTCACAACACTTAAAATTTTTCTCTATTACACGATTTTAGTTTCGATTTAGGATAAATTTTTTCACTTTAATTTTTGGTAAATTTTTAAGTGTTAGTTAAGTTAATGAATATTGTTAGTATAATCAAATTGTAAGTTTTTTTAGATTTGTAAAATTATTAAAGTAAATTTTTTATTTTTTATTGAAAATATTAGCGACAGAAATCATGAGAAAACCGTCGCAAATTGTAGCTACAACAACGGTGAAAAACCGTTGTCTTTGAGCGAACCATTTAACCACATGGGCTTTAACAACTGTTTTTCAAGATATATGACAACGATTTTTCACCATTGTCGTATGTCTCTTTTCTTGTAGTGTAAATGTGCATTGTTTGCATTAGGAATAATAGAAGATTCATCAAATGTTATATTAACCGATTCTTCAACAACTAGAGTTCTAGTATTAAATATACGATATAACATATGATATCTTAAAAATATTCCATTATCTGATTTTACATCAAATGTAATTAAATAATTTTTATTATTGTTGTGAATAAAGTACTAACAACCAAATACCCAGAAGTATGATATTTTTGGTATATTTCCATTCCAGATCTGATAAGGTGTTTTTCCATGTCTTTTGTTGATTATCGATCTGTTCTGAGTATAATAGGCGGTGTTCACGGCTTTAGCCCAAAAACCCTGTGAGATCCCAGAGTCAGCTAACATGATTCGAGCTACTTCCTTAAGTGTTCTATTTTGTCTCTCAGCATCACCATTCTACTGAGGTGATCTGACAGCTGAGAACTCATGCTTGATTACATTGTCTTCCAGATAAGTTTCAAGCAACCTATTGGTAAACTCAGTTCCTTGATAACTTTTGATCTTTTCGACCACTAAGGTCTTCTCATTCTATATACGCTTTAGGATCTTTATCAGTTGAGAACTGGTTTAGCCTTTGGACTTCAAGAAGATGACTCATGTAAATCTTAAGAAATCATCGATAATCACCAAGGTGTACTTCATTCTCCCTAAGCTCATCATCAATATAGGACTAAACAAGTCCATATGAAGTAGTTCCAAGCATTGAGCTGAAGCAATACTTCATTTGTTATTGAAGGTCGATCTAACTTGCTTTACCATCTGACATGATGAACATTTATTGTTTTTTGAGAAGTCAATCTTGGGCAAACCAACTACTAAGCTGTTCTAACTCAAGTTAGCAATGGTCTTGACTAAGCTTTTGGTGCCATAGCCAGTTTTTGTTAGCATTAACAACAATAAAACATGTCGGATCATATGGTTGTTCAATAGACCAGTATATTTTATATGTGTTACCAGTTCTATTACCTATCAGCATAGTTTTACCAATTGGAATCTTAACATTGCAAGTGTGTTTGTGATATTCTACAATATATCTATTATCACATAACTGATTTATGTTAATTAAATTATAACATAGTTTTCATGTAAAAGTATATATTTAGTAAAAATAGTATCATGAATAATCTTACCATTTACTATAGTTTTACCTTTCGAATCATCTCCAAAAGAGATTCTGGGTTCTTGATATTTAATAATTTCGGATATCAACTTATCATTTCCTGTCATGTGTCTTGAACATCCACTGTCCAAGTACCATGTTGATTTCTTCAACAGCTCGAAATCTTTTACCTACAAGCGCAGTTTATAAATGACTTTGGTACCCACATATATTTGGGTACATAATATTTTAGTCTTACTAGTGTTGTGTGGTATGTGCTTAACAAAACTTTGATTGGACCTTCCATTCTGATATGTTAACATGTATCTCTTCTGAACTATTTTGCAATTGTAGTAATTATTATATTTGAGCCTCATAGAATTCAGTCTGATGACTCTTATCAGACCAGATCAATTTGGAATGTGAACTATAACCATTCATGTTGATTCTGTTTTTGAGTCATCCTGAATTAGAACTCTAAGGTTCTACATATCCAAGGCCACGATGCATTCTTTTGTTCTTTTTATAAATAGGTTGACTGAATTGAATTTCAAATTCTAAATTTTTATACATGGTGTTGGGTCTGACAAAATATATCAATGAGATTTGTATTTCTCTAAGAAAAACTTAGTACTTGTTTCGGAAGAGCTTCAATCATTATTGCCAAAGCCTAAACCTTATCTGGTACTATCTTGCTTTTCACCTTCATTCAATTTTTCAAGTGAAATAGAAGACTTTATCCAAGTGTTGACCAAATTGTTCAACCTTTTATTTTCAATTGTTATTACTTGGAATTTTTATCGCATATTTTCATTTTTAGTCGTTATAATATCAACCCTTTTTTGGCTTTGACTTCCTCAAATGTCTATGAAAGTCTTTGTACTTCATAATCATCTTGTTAAGTGTAGTGACTAACTCATCTCGTGTAAATTCCTTAGAGGAAAAATCAAATAGATCATCAAGGTTTGATTCCAGATCATCATTTGTCGTTAATCATTTGACTGACTCTTCGTCACTTTCACTAGAGGCATCATCTGAGCTTATGGTATCTGAGTCTGACTCAGCCCACTTGCTTTTGCTCTCGTATGTTATCAGCACTTTCTGTTCTTTTTTCTTTCTAAAAGATCTATTTTCTTTTTTGGTTATTCTCTTGTCAACTGACTTCTTGCCATCCTTCTTGAGACTAGTAGAGTCAGCAATGAAGTGTTCTGGTCTGCCAAAATTAAACCACGCTTGATCAGAAGAGTTTGATTCTTTGTTATAGTTGTTCTTTTTAATGAAATTTTGAAAATTATTATGATTATTTCTCATGAATTTTCCAAACTTCGTGAAGAACAATAACATGGCGTCATTGCTTATTTGTCCTGCTGACTTTGATGGAGATTCTTCTGCTACGATAAGATCTTTGTAACTTGTGGAACAAATGACTCTTCTTCATTCTTTTTTCCCAACTCAAACTCATAAGCCTTCGTATCAACAAACAGATTGTTCTTAAGCTTATACAAATATTTGGACTCTCGCATGGTTATATTATTGACGTCTCATTCTCTTGGCAGAGCTCTCATAACTTTTAAGTGCAACATCTCTGATGTTATACTCTTTTACAAGAGTTGCCAACTCGATAACAATGCTACTGGATCTCTCATCGAACTCGTTCATCATCTTTCCAGCCTTCATTTTGATATTATCAAACTTTTGAATGACCACCATCAGCTTGTTCTCCTTAATCAAATCATTTTCTTCACAAAGTTGGGTTAATTTTCTCATATTTCTTTAGCATTTGAACATGTTCTAATTTTTCTAAACATTTTTATCTAATGTTTTGTAAATGATATCTTTGACAATTTTGTCCAGATTAGCTTTTTTTTTGTCATCGGCAGCACACTACATTCTAGGTTTTTCTACCATTTAAGAAAACCTTATGTTATTGCACAATTATATTTGCTTTCATGATCTTCATAGGTCCGTCTATGTCATCTTAAGATGATAAATGTGACTACATTAGGATCTTCAAGTCATATCATACTTTCTTTTAGAAAACATAAAGATTTTGTTATTAAAAAAAGTCATCAAAGTATATCAGATATTCAGATATCAGAATAAACCTATCTGATACTTGTTAGGATCGAAAATAACATTTTAGAGGGAGTTAATGAATTGTTATACAAATATGAGAAATAGTGTAAAACTTAAACTGCGTTAAGAACTCAAGTTAATATTCTAATTTGACTGAGTAAAATGAGCTACAATAATACTAAGTTCCGAAACAGCTTAAAGCACTAAGTGAATAAGATATACTTGAGTTTAACATATCAGTTGGAATAAATGAATGAACAACACAAGTAACGTCAAATAGGACTGGTAAGATGGCTGAAAATGAAAATAGGCAATAATTTGTTCATGGAAGTTCAAAGAGTAAGCTTCTACGTCTCACATTTTTCTGTTTTCAGAAGGATTTTAATAAAAGATTTTATTGGTACAACCTATTGTACAAACTAACTTTAGCTCGGTTCACTAACCTATTGAGCTGAAACTCGTAGTAACTCTTTCTTAACTCAATAAATTAATAAAAAGTCTTCTGACAGTTACAAAGATTCTCACAGTACAATAAAGCTAGTGTGTAAAAAAGGTAAGTAAGAATTCAAATTTCTTGGATATTAACTAGAAAGAGTAGAGACCAGGCTTGTAGCCCAGTGGTCTCACTTGTCAGATTAGCTGGCTTCCCTCCCCGAGTTCGATTCCCCTCCTCCGCGTGTATTGTAATAAAAAAAACTAGAAAGAGTAACTAACAGATCTTTTATTATTTCTTTGTTAACAACCTTTGGAATATACTCGGAGATAACTATCTATTGTCTTCAAAAAAAATTGCCAGATCAGTGCTAGCTGATATGTTCTATTACATCATTTACGTGAACAGTTTGGTTTCATTTAAGTTGTTGTAGATACTCTTCAGATCAGTTTAGTTGGACAACACAATTTTTTTTGTCTGTTTCATCTTATATCAGCGTAGTACGTCTTTCAGCGAGTCAGTTCAATTTAGATAATATGAATTCATTAATTTATGCTAAATCATATTAGTTTAGTTTTTATTCATCAAAATTAAATTTAAATGGTATATTAGCATGAAACTTGATAAAAACAAGAGCCCACTTACCACGACTAAAAATAAAAAAAAAAAAAATTGAAACAAACAAACAAACAAACTCACTCATTGATATATAAAAGTAGGCTTAGTTGTAAGGGCCTACTTATGGTTGAATATGGGTTCACACTAGACTGAGGACACCTCTACAAGACTACCAAAGAGTCGGTATTAACTGGCGAGCTCTGAAAAGAAGAAGAAAGAAACACGACTTCCCCTTATTTAGAAGTTTATTTGTCACGATTTAATTGTGAATAAATTGGATGTCTTAGCAATTCTGGTAATAAACATCAAAATAAATGCTCAACAACTCAAATGTTTGAAGATTTGAAATGTTTTGGTTTGGTTCATTAAATTAAAATTAATGTTGAGAGATTAATTTGAATAGCCAAAGAATTTGAGTAGATTTATATTACTGATTTGAAATTCAAATATATTGTAATGAAATTATTAACTTTATTCTTCGATTTGAATGCAAGATACAAATTAGGTAACACCTCCGTTGTTGTTCCTAATATTGTGCATGCAAAGAATAGAAAATAAAAACGATATACAGTCTGAACGTAATGGTGTAAAAAATTAACCCAACTCGAGTCAACCTGAAAAATATAATGTTAGAGTTGAGTGTTTTTTGGTTCAATTCAGATCAGATTGGGCTCGAAATCTTATCCAATTTTTTTTTTTTTGTTGAGATCGCTTGACCTGAATTAAGAATCATTCCACATATCAACCCAAACTGTAAGAATTTATATATATATGGGTTAATGGTAATGGGTCGCCCATGAGGGCCGACCCGACCCGACCCAAACAATTCAAATTGGTAATTTGAATTTATGGAGGGAGTGGTTATTTTTCTAAATAACTTCCCTAATACTACTCCAAAACAATGATTATGATATACAAAATATGAGGGGCCGAGACTTGTTCTTCAAAAATATTGCAACAAACATATCACAATTATTAAGTATTTGGATTGTGCATAATTGATTCCTTTCCGTTCGTGATCGGCGTCAGACCATCGAAGTGTATTAATATCATCGAAAAAGGTTAGTAAATCAACTACAAAGATCGTAAATCAAAATATGAATTTATTCGATAATCATATGCGAGATTCGAGTGTATGATTTCCGTCATTGGTATCAGAGCTATGTGCTAGTTGATATTCTAACTTGGTTTTATGCATTTCGGTAATGTTTTATGTTCGCTCAATATTAATTCCAAAACTTCATATGCATGTAAAATTTATTCTCGAAAATAAATATATATGAAGCAAGGAAGAATGAGAATGAAGAAACAAATGTGTTCAAAATGGAATATTTGACACGATAATCTCACAATTATGTTCTTTTTTTTTTTTGCCATGCGGTGGGTTTTGTTTTTTAATGCTATGATGTTGAATCTAATTCATTGGCCAATTCATGAGACTCACGGCTTGTTTCATGTGATTATAAAATTGCAAAGTTTGTTTCATGTGATTACATCATTGCACCACGTTTTCATTGGTTCCAGGAAGCAACGTTTGAGATTCATGACTGGAAATCGTACAAATAAAAATAATTTTTTTTTAATGGCTACATGTGATCCACGATAAGAGTTTCATTTGTTTAATATCAAAGGATAGCTTGTCAATAATATGGACAATGAGAGATTGTTATCATGTATAAAAAAAATTTCATCTTGAATCTTAAATATTAAGGTTGGCTTTGTGTCCAATTTAATTTTGCTCTCTTCTTATAGATATGACAAGAATTAAACACACTCTTAGTATCCTTCGGGGAGAAGCTAAAGTTCAAAGAGCTCCAGAACGAATAGCAAAGTATCACATGTTTAAACATTATAAAATGGATCCCATACACACCTTGCTTCAACATATTAAAGTTAAGGATAGTAAACGTTTATATCTTATGCATTTGGGTCATCACTTTGAACATGATATAATAGTTGGACTATTAAGAGATTCTCTAACTAGACATTGGAAGAGCATAATCGATGATTTGCTTAACCAAAGGGGATCAATGATCTGCCTTGATGAGTTGAAGTCATCATTGATTAAGAGATGGGAGAAAGAAGTTGAACTTGAGATGAAGAAGACATTATCTTTACAGATAAATTCTGGAGTTCGTCTTTTGAAGTTCGCTCCATCAGATAGGCTCTCGAAGGGAATGACCAAAATGATATCCCACATGTGTAAAAATAAAACGAAATTAGATTTTCCTTAGGAAGATGACTTGTTATTATATATGTTTATTTATTTCATTTTTTTTATGTGAGCATGTTATGTGACATATGTAATGTAGTATGTGTTTTATCTATGTTTAAATAGAAGCATGTATTGTAAACTTTGATGTTAGTTTATTTTAATACATGTTTATCTACATATGTTTATTTTGAATTTATTGAGATATCTCAAATTAAGTGGGAGTTTTTAGGTTGGGATTCTCACCTAAAATCAATTGATATTTTTTTGTTACTTAGAAATTAAATTTATAATGATGCAACATTAGGATTGTAGATGATGATTAGGAACTTAGTGAACTTTCGAGTCTATGCCTTATGTTAAATCATTATAGATGCTAATTTTAAGTACAAAACTAAAGTGTACATTTAATGAGCATTAACATGTGTTATCACCTCTAAAATAAACAGACCATGTCATCAAAATCTATCATTGCTGATCTCAACAAGGATGACAAACTGAATGGTGACAACTATGATACTTGGCGCCATAAGATTGGGTATGTGCTTGATGAGCAAGATGCCTTAGAAGGTATCAACCAAGTCATGCAGGATCCCGATGTGGGTAACACTGCTCAGCAGAGGAGAGACCAGGAAGCTTATCAGGCATGGAAAAAGAAAGATTCCACTGCTCGTGCTATACTGGTTAGTTCTGTGATTGATGATCTCATCCATGAATGTGAACAGCATCTCACTGCTCATGACATTTGGGTGTACCTGAGAGAGAAATATGAAGGTACTACTGTCAATCATCTGAGGCAATTGACTATCAAGTTTGACACTTACAAGAAAAAGGTTGATCACAGCATCAAACAACATTTGAAAACTATGTCAAATATGATACGTGAATTGACTTCAGCTGGTCATATCCTCTCTGATGAGCAACAAGTTCAAGCTTTGATCTGACCTCTTCCTGAAAAGTGGGAGCATCTGAAAGTTAATCTGACTCACAATGATAGCATTAAGTTTCTCTGATGCTGCTCACCATGTTGAACTTGAGGATGAGCGGCTTGGTGCTGCTAAGTCCATAGAAAGTGCTTTTGTGGTTGAATCTAGTTCCAAGAAAGCTTCGGGCTTTAAACGCTTTAAGAATTGGAAGAAAAACAGGAAAGGGAAGAATGTTGTGGAAGGGTCTAAGAAAAACAACTTCAAGCCAAACCAAAAGAACAAGCGTAAGAGGTTTGGGAAGAAGGAAGATAAGAGCAAAATGAAGTGCTTCAATTGCCAAGCATTTGGTCATTTCGCTCGTGAGTGCCCTGAGCCTAAAAAGGTAGCACTTAACGCTTTTTTGAGTACTATATGTGTCTCTAGTACTGTTTTACTAACTGAATCTTATCCTGTGTGGATTGTAGACTCAGGAGCAACAGACCATGTAACTAGATATCGTGAAGCGATTGTAGATTTTCGTCGAGTTCCTTGTGGCACGAGATGGATATATGTAGGAAATAATGCGAAAGTTGAATTCAAAGGCATCGGTACTTCCAAACTAGAGTTGCATGGTGGCCGAACTCTTATCTTACTTGATGTCCTCTATGCACCAGAGATTCGACGAAATCTAATATCTGTTATTGTTCTTCTAGGACTAGGATTCAGTTTGAACTTTAGTAGTGATCTTGTTCGTATTTACTATAGCAATATGTATTATGGTTGTGGACATCTTAGGAATGGTTTTATCGTGTTGGATTGTGACAGACAAATGTTTAACTATTATGTTGATCGTTGTGTTTCGTTAAATATTTGTTCATCTAGTAATGCAAATGTGGATGCTTACACTTGGGATGCTAGACTAGGTCACATTGGAAAAGACATGATGAATCGACTAATCAAAGCAGAACTTTTAGGTTCTCTGTCTAAACTTGATTTGTTGGATTGTGAACACTGTCTTGCTAGTAAAATGACACGAAAACCATTTGGAAAAGCAATTAGGGCATAATTTCTATTGCAATTGATTCATTCAGACATATGTGGTCCAATGAATGTGAAGGCTAGACATGGAGCTTCTTACTTCATTACATTTATATATTATTTCACTCGTTATGGTCATGTCTATTTGATTTCACATAAGTCTGAAGCATTGAAATGTTTTAGACGTTATGCAAATGAAGTAGAAAATCAAATGGATAAGACAATAAAAGCCTTGAGAACTGACAGAGGCCGTGAATATTTGTCTGATCAATTCAAGGATCTATGTAATGAAAAGGGAATAGTTAGACAATTAACCATTCCTTACACACCTCAGCAAAATGGTGTTGCTGAAAGAAGGAATAGAACATTGTTAGACATGACAAGGTCCATGATGGCGCAAGCTAATTTGCATATTTCTTTTTGGGGAAATGCTTTATTAACTGCGGCCTATATACTAAACAAGGTGCCTTCAAAGTCAGTTCCTTCCACGCCATATGAACTATGGACTGGTAGAAAACCAGACCTAAGTAACCTTATACCTTGGGGATCAGCTGCATATATTTATGACACAACAAGTAAATATGGAAAGTTGGGTCCTCGAGAAAAGAAATGTATTTTTGTCAGATACTCTGAGCATTCTAAGGGTTACGTGTTCATTGGTGAAAAAGAAGATGGAAGCATCACTGAGATTGAATCACGAAAATGTAAAATTTCTTGAAAATGACTTTCCTAAGAAAGGTGAAATCAAGGAGAATGAACCTTTATTTGGATTATCTAATTCAGATAATGAGTTGTTGCCAAATGAATCATCAAAAGTTCAAGTAGATGAGTTGTTGTTTGATTCCAACTGGAGAAATCCTGATAAAAATGATTCATTTGATCCGAGTGGGATTAATTCAAATGGGAACAATCATTATCACAATGGTTCATGTGATCCTAGTGGAAGCAATCTTGATCATTTTGATCCATCTGATCCCCAACTTCGAACGAGTAATAGGAAAGGTATGCTCAAACGTCAATATGAGATTGAAGGACATGCTTATGTAATATCTACAATAGATGATGAAGAGCCTAAAAATATAGGTGAGGCTCTATCTTGTCCTTCAAGTGACAAATGGATGAATGCAATGGAAGAAGAAATGGATTCAATGAAATCAAACCAAGTTTGGGAACTAGTTGAACTTCCAAAGGGACGTAAAGCTATTGGGAACAAATGGGTTCTCAAAATTAAGCGAAAGTCTGCTGGAACTATAGAGAGGTATAAGGCTCGACTAGTGGCAAAAGGTTATACTCAACAAGAGGGTATTGATTACGAAGAAACCTTTTCACCAGTAGTGAGATTGACTGCTATTCGTTTATTATTGGCCATAGTTGCTAATTTTGATTTAGAATTATATCAAATGGATGTAAAGACTGCTTTCTTCAATGGAGAACTTGAGGAAGAAATATACATGAAACAACCAGTAGGTTTCATTGTTAAAGGTCAAGAAAAAAATGTTTGTAGATTGAATAGATCAATTTATGACCTTAAGCAGTCTTCTAGACAATGGTATTTGAGATTTCACAGAGCAATAATCTCATATGACTTCATTATGATAGATGAAGACCATTATGTATATGTGAAAAGATCAAATAAAAGGTTTGTAATTCTATCTCTTTATGTCGATGACATATTGTTAGCTGGGAATGACAAGGAGTATATAGAAACCATTAAGAAATGGTTGTCCTCAAATTTTGAAATGAAGAATATGGGTGAGGCAGATTACATTCTAGGTGTTAAAAATCACAGAGATCGTTCTAAGAGACTTCTTGCACTGTCTCAAGAATCTTACATTAAAAAGATTCTAGAACGATTTAGAATGTCCAATTTCAAACCCATTGATACTCCTGTGGCCAAAGGTGAAAGCTTAAGTCGTGAAATGTGCCCAAACACTTCTGAAGAAATCCTTGAGATGTCTAAAGTACCATATTCTAGTGCAGTTGGGAGTTTGATGTGTGCAATGATGTGTACACGTCCCGATATTTGTTATGTCGTGGGTCTGGTCAGCAGGTATCAATCTAATCCAGGAAGAAGACACTGGAGTGTAGTTAAAAGGATTCTAAAATACCTGAAAGGCACTACAGATTACTTCCTTTGTTATCAAGGAAAAGATTTAACACTAAAAGGATACACAGATGCTGATTGGGGTGGTGATTTAGATGAGCGTAAATCAACTTCTGGTTATGATTTCTTGCTAAATAATGGATGCATCTCTTGGAGAAGCAAGAAACAAACTCGTGTATCACTATCCACAATGGAAGCAGAATTTGTGGCATGTACTTCTGCAGTGCAAGAAAGCGTTTGGTTGAAGAGATTCCTATGTCATTTGGGTATCATAAGAAATCCAGTGGGAGCTTTAACGATTTATTCACTACAACAAAAATGGCTTTTCGCAGCGCGCAAATTCGTTTTCCGCAGCGCACATTGCACGCTGCAAAGTTCAAAGCTGTTGAAAGTTTAAGATTATCCGCGGCGTACATGTGCGCGCTGTTAATCTTATTATCCGCGGCGTGCACATGCACGCCGTTAATACTATTATCTGCAGCGTGCAATGTACGCTGTTAATAATTATTGCAAAATCTAATTTTAGCGACGGTTTTAAAATTCCGTCGCTACTAGCGACGGTTTATAACCGTCGCTAAATTTATAGGCGACAGTTTTTAAACGGTCGCTAAGTTTAGCGACGGTTTTAAAACTGTCGATACATTTAGCGACGGAATTTCATAATCCGTCGCTAATCTTTTCGTTAAAATAAAAAAAAATTACTTTTATAATTTAATAAAATTTTTAAAAAAACTTACAATCTAATAACAATACTCGTGATTTTTAATAATATTTACAAAGTAAGTAAAAATCGAAACAAAAAAGTACACTAAATCGAAACTAAAATCTTAAAATCGTGAGAAAAATTCTGAGTGTTGTGAAGAAATGGGAAGGAAATGCGGATATTTATAGACTATTAGCGACGTTTGTATTTAAACCGTCGCTACTAGCGACGGTTTTATAATAAACCGTCGCCGATGTAAAACCTTGCGACGGGTATAAGAAAACCGTCGCTAAATATAGCGACGATTAATGCTTAATTGTCGCTAAATTTCGCGACGGTTATTTTAAACCGTTGCTAGTTTTAAATCGGCGACGGTGTATTTAAAACCGTCGCCAATAGCGACGGTATAAAAACAACCGTCGCTAAATTTAAATCGGCGACGGTTAAATAAACCGTCGCTAAATGATGGCGCACCCATTTTCCACGGCGTGCTTATATATGCACGCCGTTAAAAAAAATTTATTTTTTTTAAAAAAAATGATTTACTATTAACAGCGCACATAAACATGCACGCCGTTAATAATATTATTAACAGCGTGCCTTTATTGTGCGCTGCGAAAATTGCATAAGTTATTAACAGCTCACATATAACTGCACGCTGCGGATATTACTATCCGCAGCGTGCTTTTAATGCACGCTGTTAATACTGTCAAGTGCAATAATATTAACAGCGCACATATGGATGCACGCCGTTAAAAGTAATATTCGCAGCGTGCTTTTAATGCACGCTGTTGATGACGTGCTGCGGAAAATCATTTTTCTTGTAGTGATTGTGATAGTCAATCGGCAATTGCTTACACAAAAGACCCCAAATACCATGGAAAAACCAAACACATTGACACGAAGTACAACTTTATCAGATATATAGTTGAAAAGAAAGAAGTGATTTTGAAATACATTCCTACACGCATGATGGTGGCTGATCTGTTTACTAAGCCAATACCAAGAGACATATTTATAGATCATATTAGATCTCTTGGACTACGTAAGATATGATTGTAACTAAACACATGTATTTAAGACAATGTACTCATTATTATAATGATGTTTTCATTATGTGTAATGTGTACACTTTATGAATTACTAATCTGAAAATTGAACGTATGTCTGACAAGTTGAGATTGGCTCTCTCACACGAGCAATCACCTCTGGTGCTGAGAAACATGCAGAGATGAGACGATATTGGTTTTGTTGAGAACAAATCCATACATATGTTGCCTTGGTATATATTACCAAGATGATATTACTTATTTAGATTTTATTGTAATCGAAATGGATTTTCCCACAATCCATTTAACTTGTCTTATAGCCAGATTAGAGTTTTCTTTATATTGATACATGTTGGAGGATAAGTAAAAAATAAACTCAATTTGAGTGTTGAGATGCACTTGAACTAAGATCTGTACGATGTGAATATTTTTTGTGACATACATTTTAAAGAGGAAGAAACACATCGTAGCACGTGTTTCATACCGCGTGTGCTGAAGTGACCATTTGGATAATGATTATTCGAGTCCCAGATCATTGTGTGAGATCCATAGGTTTATAAATAAACCTAAACTTATACCCTTAAGACTTTCAACTGTTTCTTTAATTTTATTTTAGTGATGCTACTTTAGCATGATACCAATAGCTATGAACGATTCGGTGATGAGGTACATGTCTAAGAAAGCAGCTAAAATAAAGATCGAAAGATTCTAGTGGGAGAGGAAGATTTATTTTGACACTTATTTTGTATTCACAAGCCGCCTAATTATGTTTAACTTAGTTGTTAGAACATAATTGTGAATACATACAGATATGAATAATTTTGAATCAAGTATGCTCTTTTATTTTATTTTGGGACAAGAGATACGTTGATTAGTGTAATAAAATAAATCTGAGGTATAACGAGTAAAAAGTCCTCATAAATATTTTTTGAATTGAGCTGCTATATATCCTTAACCGTGTATGGCTCTGAGATCTTATTTAATATGCTCGTTGGTCACACGATCCATTTGCTTGTATGAAATTGGTGATATATGATTGTGATAAATCTAGGAAAGATGTCTAGCCCTCATGTGCGAGTGGGAGATGTAAGAATTTATATATATATGGTTTAATGGTAATGGGTCGCCCATGAGGGCCGACCCGACCCGACCCAAACAATTCAAATTGGTAATTTGAATTTATGGAGGGAGTGGTTATTTTTCTAAATAACTTCCCTAATCCTACTCCAAAACAATGATTATGATATACAAATTATGGGGGGCCGAGACTTGTTCTTCAAAAATATCGCAACAAACATATCACTATTATTAAGCATTTGGATTGTGCATAATTGATTCCTTTCCGTTCGTGATCGGCATCAGACCATCGAAGTGTATTAATATCATCGAAAAAGATTAGTAAATCAACTACAAAGATCCTAAATCAAAATATGAATTTATTCGATAATCATATGTGAGATTCGAGTGTATGATTTCCGTCACAAACCCACCCAACTCATTTTGAAAGAAAAATATGAGGGTCAAGGATGAGAGCCCTACCCATTAGCCCAAGTCCCTAACCTTCTGTTTTCTTCCGCCTTCACTCGACAACAATACAATGAACTTAATGAACTGCTGGACGAAAGAGGAACTGGTCGAAGCACTTTCATAAATAGTCCAACTACTCGAAGATACATAGCTTGCCAAATTTCGAAGTATTAATTCGCACGGTAAGTTTTTTTCCTTAGATTTGCTACATCAATTTAGTCAAATATGAAACCTTTATCCAAGGGTCTTAAGAAGGCTGAGCCATGGTCCTAGATAAGTCACACGAAGGCTGCTTCGAAGGCAAGGGGGCTGCGGCATGAGGGAAGTCGCGCATGGCTTGTTAGTGCATGGGTGAAGGGTTGGTCACTCATGGGGGGTTAGCTTTTGTCCAATAGCTTGTTGGGGCGTCGGTTAGGGTCCTAGGGTCGATGGTTAGGGACTGGACACTCTGGTTAGTGCTGGAGCCGAGGCATACTATGGACTCAAACCGCATAGTACTAGGACTCTTTGTGCAGAAAGTTTCAGTAGATATCCTAGGGTGTTCAAGGGTTCTAATTGGCTTAGTTTGGGTTGAAAAAGGTTTAGTTATGTGTTAGGAAGCTTTGGTTCAAGTTTGGTAAAGTTAAGTTAAGTTTCGAGTCCATACGAATCAAAACTTAGATGTACATTTAAGTTTAAGAAACGAATTGGAAAATTAGTCGAGAAGCTTAAGTTTACGTTTAAAAAATATTTATGGGTGGATTTTAAGGTATCATGTTAAGTTTGGATGGATTTGGGTCGTCGTTTCAAGGTCTAAGGATAAATTGAGAAAGTTAGGGTTTCAGGGGCAAAACGGTTATTTTACACCCGAAAAATGTTAGACGTCCTGGCAGTGCCCTGAATACTGTTAATAATATTAAAATTTTTATTTCAAATGTTTATGAAATTTAATGATGAAACATTAATGCTAAAAGATGTGTTGCATGCTTGGTTTCGAAAAGAAAATTGATATGTATATGCATGAATTTTTATAAGTGATGGAATTACGGTAAGTTGAAGAAGGTGAATTAATTGTGACTAATACGATGATACGATGATACGATGATATGATTGGGGATATCATCAGGAAAAAGACCACAGAGGGAGCCCGACGATCGTATTCCCATCAAAAGGATATGATGATATGTAAGGCCAAGGCTCAGTTGACGGATGAGAGTGTCGCTGATGTCCCCGCCGCCCAGTACTAAGGTTACACGTAGATGAATCAATCGACTTTCAGCTGATATGAAAGTCACAATTAACGATCTGAATTCAATAAAAGGAAAACCTATACATATATGATGAAAAGAGAAATGTATATGATAAAAAGAAAAATGTTTAAGTTATGCATGTTCACGAAAAGTTATTTTAAGTAAAAGTATTTTCACTGTTGCATGTGGATGTATATGTATTACTTGTTATCATTGTTAAGGTTTGCTGAGTCAATAGACTCACTAGGTGTGATTGATATAGGTAAGCATGAATATGATGGTGGTCTTGATGGTTGAACTTGCTAGGCTGAACGTGCACACAACCCGAGGACCGTCGCTAGTTTTCCACAATTAAAACCAATTTTATGATTTAAGTTTACTTTAAAGATTTCTCCACTTTTATATGTTTTTGAGAGATTTGAGAGGATCAAAGAGTTTATACTATATTTTGAAAAATACTAAGTTATGTTTGGTTGTTGATTTATGACTTTATGTTTGAATGCTTACTTATGACTTTTTAAATATTTGGTTTGTAAGTTTTATTTTAAATGATGTCAAAATAATATGTATATGCGGCCGAGAGTAGTATAGGAAGGAAAAAAAATTCTAGGATATTTTAAAGAAAAACGAGAGTAGACGTTTCAGTTGGTATCAGAGCCGACGTTCCTGCAAAGGGTTGTTCCACGCCATTTCCGGAAAGCTAAATCGTCAAGCCTCAAGTCAGTAAGTTTAAATATTTTTAATGTTATCACCTGCATGTTTACATGGTCTATACGTTTAAGCTACATGTGTAAACACTTTTTGAAGTTAAATGGTATTTATATTTAAGTTTGCATGATAAATGATTTTTACGATTAAACCTGCATGGTTGCATGATTTTTTTTTTGGTAGAAGACTATATGCTTTAGAATTTTTATGCAAGTTACGATATGAAATAAGAAATTATATGATTTTCATGCATGCTGGCTTTTTGGTGTAAGTAGACATGTTTAAGAATTTGGTTAATGGGCGTTAGGGAAGGTTGAAAATGATTTGACTATATGGATTTTAGGACTTTAGTACTTATGTTCTATTTTTTGGACCATAAGTTAATAATGAAGATTTTACATGCTTTTGGGAGATGTAAATTTTCTAAGAAAATACTGATGGTTCGTGGTTACTAATTGAGTTAGTCTTTGAGAATTATGTATAAGGAATAATGATTCGAATACTGAAACGTCTTTAGAACTATAAAAATGTATAATTTGGGATTTTAGGTTCTGATGGAAAGGGAAGATTGGTTATGAGAATTTATTTTGGGTTTTATAAGCTTAAAATTATTGAACTTCATGTTATGGGAAACCTATAGAATGAAATTAAGAATGCTAAGAACTTATGAGTTAGTTGTAGAATTTTCGAAATTTAGGACCAATTGGATAATCTTCGAGGAAAGTAGGAATTTATTTTTCAATTGTTAAGAATTTGAGGGCATGTATGGCATTTTTCGGAAACTTAGGGGCCAAATTGCAAAATTCGAAAACTTAGAGAGCCTAATTGTACTTGGCCGAGGTTTTAAGGACTAATCCAAAATACTTAAAAGTCCAGGGACTGAATTTGCGATAACCGAAATTTCTAGGGTAAAATCTGGAATTTTCGAAAATTCAGGACTAAGTTGCAAATTTTAAAAATTCTAGGGACTATTTGTAAATCTTAGGTAAATAGGTGTTGTTTTCGCAATTTCTGGAATTCTAGGGGTGAAAAAAATAATTTCTGAAATTTTAGGTGCCAAATTGATGGAATGTGAAATTCATGAGCTATGATACAAATCGTCGGAACTATTGAGACTAAATGGTAAGAATTCGAAATCTTAGGGGATGGAAACACAATTTTCGAAAATTATGTATGGTGAAATGGTGAATTTTCGATGAATATTAGGGCCAATTATTAAATTTTGAGGATTTAGTAATGGAGGGGTATTTAGAACCTCGAGATATCTTGGTTATAATACTGTAAGGAATGACAATCAAGGGAATTGTAGAATGAATCAATATTGGGTTTGAAAATCTAAGTGTTGGTGAAATAATGTTGTGGCAAATTAAAAATTTAGAGTGATGACAATTTATGGTAAAGTTGACCAATTAGTCAAGTTATAGTATTAGACTTTAAGTAAACATATTTTCGAGAACTTAGGGTTTGATTTACATGTATCATAATTTTTAGTTATGATCTTAAGAGTTAAAATTATACCCTTGTTAGAGTTAAATTTTTGAGGAAGTTGTGTATGATTGATGGTTAGGTTACATGGGAGACGTATGTAAGAAGTGAGATAGACATCTTGTCTTGGGGAAATTAAAAATATATGTTCTTAAAAGTCTAGTAATATCGTGATATTTGGAAGTAAGTGTATATGGTATACTCATAAAAATAAGTATATATGGCATACTCATAGAAATTTGGATGTTATGCTTAATAAAAATAAAGGCACTTGAGGAATTTTTAAAAGTCATTAAGAAACTTGGGATTTAGTGAAAATGTGTGTTGGAATTATATTATCTAAGACTATTTGGGCTATATAAGTTTGAATTACAAGTTTATGAGATATGTGTTTATATAAAAATTTTGGGAGAAATAAAAGCAAAAAGCAATCAGTTGTGTTCAACATAGGTTACCAGTTAACAAATATGAAGATTTTTATCGAGTAAGTAAATCTAAAATCTTGATATGTGGGTTCTAGAATTCTATGGACTATAAGTGAAGACAGATTATTAGAGCTAGTCTAGCATTAACATGGGATAACTTATTAAGTTTTATATGCTAATGTTAATTAAACATTAAGGATACGATAGAAAACGACATTCGTTCCAATGAGAAAAGTCCTAGTGTCTTAGGCCTCAACTAAATTGTAATTGGGAAGAAAATAGTTTAAGCATGTTATGGATGCTAGAAAGTGTTTTATATAGGTAGAAGATCGATATTTGATATTTGGTTTTATGGATTAACATTACTCGAAAGTTAAGATTTGCAACGATTTTATATTTGGGATGTACTTGTAAATAGTTAAGTTACGTTAATTGGTACTGTAAGATAAAGATTTGATTCAAAGATCTTAGACTAATATTATTATGGGGTTGAAATAAGTGCTAACTATTAAGTGTATTACTCAGGATAGAAGTCGATTAGTAAATTTTGGTGCTAAGATCTTTTAAGTTGAATTGTGTTAATGATAATATTTGGATTTAAAGCCTTATAATACCTTGAATTCAATAAATTTAAGAAAAGGTGCTTTTGGGATTTTAGTCTTGAAATATAAGAGGTTGATGAACATCTCGGGTACAGTATAAGGAAAATAAAATATGCTAAGTTTGGACCTCCATTTCTAATATTAGAAATTATGAGAAAAATCAATATTATAGGTTATAGTAAATAGAACCAAATCACCATAGGTCGTTTTAAGTCGTTATTCGCAAACGAGAATCTTGAAGACAAATTTAATTAGGATTGAGGAGACATAAAGACAGCCTAAAACTTAGTTTATCAGAGTAGCGCGACGAAAGCGTGGATTATTGGGATACTAGAATTAAAAGTCTAAACGTTTTGATTATCGACGATAAACGAATTTCGGGGACGAAATTCAATTTAAGGGAGGTAGATTGTAACGTCCCGAAAATTTGAAGGTCCACATGAATCACATGCATGCAAGATTATCAAATTTCTTATGTATTTTAATTAAATTGTTTTAATTGCATCTAGTAAATATGATAGATATGTTTACATGTTTAAAATATGGTTTTCAACTAGAATGTATAAAACTGTGTTTTGAAGGTTATTTGAGACGTGATCGATGAACGAAGACCGGGGACCATATGAGGAAAAATATATTTATTAAATAATTATTTTTAATTATTTAATATATGGTGTATGGAATGTGGTATTTTTGGAAACGGGGCGTTTTGAGGTGATTTTATACGTCGAGTCGTATTTTTAAACGGTATTCGATTTTCGACGAAAATATGTATGAACTTTTTGAGAATTCGGCTAATAGTTTCACAAAATTACTTAAACAAAATATTTTAAATATTTATCAATGGTCCTAATGGGCCTTTTATGTCATGTTAATGGGCCTAAGCTTGCACACATGTTTTAATTAACAAAAAATCCTAAAAACCTACCCCAAATCCCCCATAACTCACGCCCCACCCCTTAGAAACCTACTAGGACTCTTCCCCATCAGCCACATTCCACACACACGTCCAAGAGGCTGGTCTTGAAGGAAAAGAATTCAGCAAGCATCCCCCCTTCGCTCCGCCAACGTTTCTCACATCGCAAGTTGATTTTCGCGTGTAATATACGCAAAGGCGCGCCTTAAATTTCTTTCAAACATCTTGCACACCATATTATGTATATTTGATTATGTTTGCATGAGGAATATGATGTACATGTTTTATTTTCTTTTTTAAGGCTATACATGCATAAAACTGGAGTTTTCTCTTGTTTAAACTCTTCCTAATGATGCACAAAAGGGCTGCCATGGTATGAGAACTTGAAGGGATGTTTTTCCACATGTTTAAGGACCCTTAGGATCATGCTTGAAGGCTGGACAATATAGGAAAGGAATAAGAACGAAAATTCTATTTTTGGAGTCTAGGGTTTCGGCTAGGGCTTCCTAGGTGCATGCAGCTATTGGATAATGCTAGGTCACGTCCAAGGGTCTTAAGAGGGCTGAGCCATGATCCTAGATAGGTCACACGAAGGCTGGTTCGAAGGCAAGGGTGTTGCGGCATGAAGGAAATCGCGCATGGCTTGTTAGTGCACGGGTGAAGGGTTGGTCGCAAATGGGGGTTAGTTTTTGTCCAGTAGCTTGCTGGGAGGTTGGTTAGGGTCCTAGGTTAGGGCTGGAGCCGAGGCATACTATGACTCAAACCGCATAGCACTAGGACTCTTTGTGCAGAAAGTTTCAGTAGGTATCCTAGGGTGTTCAAGGGTTCTAATTGGCTTAGTTTGGGTTGAAAAAGGTTTAGTTATGTGTTAGGAAGCTTTGGTTCAAGTTTTGTAAAGTTTGGTCAAGTTTCGAGTTCATACGAGTCAAAACGGGGATACGTCTAAGTTTAAGAAACGAATTGAAAAATTAGTCGAGAAGCTTAAGTTTACGTTTAAGAAATATTTATGGGAGGATTTTAAGATGTCATGTTAAGTTTGGATGGATTTGGGTCGTTGTTTTAAGGTCTAAAAATAAATTTGGAAAGTTAGGGTTTCAAGGGCAAAATGGTCATTTTACACCTGAAAAATGTTAGACGTTCTGACAGTTCCCTGAATGCTGTTAATATTTTTAAAATGTTTATGAAATTTAATGATGAAACGTTAATGCTAAAAGACATGTTGCATGCTTGGTTTCGAAAGGAAAATTGATATGTATATGCATGAATTTTTATAAGTGATGGAAATACGATAAGTTGAATGAAGTGAATTAATTGTGAATAATACGATGACAAGATGATATGTAAGGTCAAAGCTCAATTGACGGGTGAGAGTGTCACTGATGTCTCCGCCGCCCAGTACTGTGGTTACACGTAGATGAATCCATTAACCTTCAGCTTATACGAAAGTCACAATTAACGATCCAAATTCAATAAAAGGAAAACGTATACATATATGATGAAAAAGAAAAATGTATATGATAAAAAGAAAAAATGTTTAAGTTATGCATGTACATGGAAGGTTATTTTAATTAAAAATATTTTCAATGTTGCATGTGGATGTATATATATTAATTGTTATAATGGTTAAGGTTTGCTGAGTCACTAGGCTCACTAGGTATGATTGATGCAGGTGAGCATGAATATGATAGAGGTTTTGATGGTTGAACTAGTTGGGCTGAAGGTGCATACAACCCGAGGACCGTCGCTAGTTTTCCGCAATTAAACCAAGTTTATTATTTAAGTTTACTTTAAATATTTCTCCACTTTCATATGATTTTCAGAGATTTTGAGAGAATCAAAGAGTTTATGATATATTTTGAAAAATGCTAAGTTAGGTTTGGTTGACGATTTACGACTTTATGTTTGAATGCTTACTTATGACTTTTTAAATATTTGGTTGGTAAGTTTTATTTTAAATGGTGTCAAAATATATTTTTATATTTATATATGTATATGCGGTCGAGAGTAGTATAGAAAGGGGAAAAGAATTTCTAGGATATTTTAAAGAAAAACGAGTAGTAGACGTTTCATAGCATATTCAGCAAGCATGGTTCGATCTGCTTCTTTGACTGTTTTGTTTTTTCTCACGACAAAACCATTTTGCTGAGATCATCTTGCAATGAAAACTCACGCTTGATTCCATTGTCATCCAAATAGGTTGCAAAGTGTATACTGGTAAACTCAGTTTCTCTATCACTCTTGATTATATCCACTAATGAGTTCTTTCATTTTGAAGACACTTTAAGATCTTGATAATTTGGGCGTCGTTCTAATCTTTAGAACTCATGAATATGACCCCCGTATATCTTGAGAAATCATCAATGATCATCAGACTATATTTCTTTCCTCTAAACTCACCACGAGTATTTAACCAAATAAGTCTATATGAAGAAGTTCCAAATATTGAGCGGTAACATTACGTCCTTTGTTTTTAAATGTTGATATAACTTGTTTTATAACTGACATACAGAAAAAACCTTATCTTTGGCAAAGTCCATCTTAGACAAACTAGAAACAAATTTTTGTTAACTCATACTGACAATATATTTGAAATCTAAGTAATTAAGTCATTTATGTCACAACTAGTTTTTATTACTATGCAAAGTAACAAAATATGTAGGGGCATCAACCGTGCATGTTTGTTTGTGAAACTGAACAGAATATCCCTTGTCACATGGTTGGCTTATACTAATCAAGATGAGAAAAAAATTTCAACTTATAAAGCATCTTTAATAATTACCTCATTATGGATAATATTATCATTATCCACAGTTAAAACAAGTCTAATTATTATCAGCTTGATCTATTTCACGATGAGAATTGAATTTAGATCGGTTCTTCATCATAAATTTGCTGAAATTTTTAACAAACAACGACATTGCATCATTGCTTATCTGATCAGAAGATTTCTTGTTGGAAAATTCTTCAACAGCGGTCGGAGTTAGATTTGTGGCGGCTAGAGGTTTGATGGGTTGTGGAATGGAAAGCTCCTCTTCTGTTTGAATCTCCAGCTTGAACTCATATGCTTTCAGGTTTATAAATAGCTCATGAAGCTCAAGTTTGTTGAGATCCTTGGACTCGCTCATAGCCACCGTCTTGCATCTCATTCTCTGGTCAATGCTCTCATCACCTTCAAGGCAAGTTCAGGTTAAAATTATCGTTATCAAGTGATGAAAGTTCAATAAAAATATTGCTAAACCTTTAATCAAACATATTAAAGTCTCACCGGGCTTCATTTTGCATTGTCAAATTTCGAATTGTCACAGCCAACTTGTTTTATTTCGTCAAATCATTTCCCTTGTAAATTTGGGTCATTTTCTCCAAGATTTATTTAGCGATTGAACATGTTATTGACGTAGGTATTGTAAAGAATGTCCTAGCCACATTGTCTACAGTTTTCTTTTTTTCCTCATAGGTCCACTTTGATCGATGTTTTTCAATCATTTGAGGTGCACCCTCTAATATGACTATTGTTGTGTTGACTTTGAATATCTTCATTGGACCGTCTGTAATGAAATACAACATGTCATCATCTCTTGTGGTTAGATGCGTCTGCATGCGTATTTTTCAATCGTCATATTCTTTCTTTGAGAACATACGGATCTAATTATAAGATGTCATTAAATCATTATGAATATATGAATATCAGAGTTCAAGAAAAACCTGCTATGATATCACTTATTAGGATCAGAACATAATTTCGAGAGAGTTAATAAGCTATTATAAAATTCCTTGAAAAACTAAGCTGGCTTTAACAGTTTGTAGCCATTAAAATCATTTCTTGAACGACTAGACTGAGATGGACCATTAAAAATAAATAAGTGCGAAAAAGTTCGGATAGACTAGTGATATTGTATATATTCAACCCAAGAAATAGTTGAAAAGACAACTAGAATAAGCAAGAAAACAAGATAAAGTATGTAAGTAAATGAGAATATTTTTTATGAATATTCGGAGATAAACACTCATCATCACCTTTTCTTCCACTGATAAAATTATCAACTAAAAGACATTGATTAGTACACTTTGTACAAATCCATTTTGACTAGGACTTATTACTCTCTAAATCGAAACTCTCAGTGATCAATCAGCAACTCTTGGTTGTTTAACAACCCTTGATTCAAAATAAACAATAACCTCCAATGGATAGATTTGAACTATTAGAGTTAGTTAGGGTAGCACAAAATGATTCTTGAAGATATGATATGGACAAATAGGATTATGCTAAATGAGCAGCTTGATATTTGAACAATTGTAAGTGCTCGAGATCTTGAATATTTTAAAAGCTCTGAAGCTTGTAAATCTTAAACTTAAGTATGCATTTATGTGCTTTTCAAAGATCATTTGCACGAATTCCCGACAGAATAATGCTTTTTTGCTTTTTGCGGCTTTATCTTTTTCAACTTTTAAAAGGTTGATTGAATTTTTGACATTTTAGGAAACTTTCATGTCAATCGGGATTTGGTAAGATACTATGCAATAGTACTTTAACTGATAGCATCGAACAACTTGAGTTGGAGTATCCACCTCGATCTGCTAAAGTCTGACCGGTTGTATTATGGTTAGATTTGTGCACTTCACTAATAACTTGGTCATATTATAAGACATGATCTTCAGATAATGTCTATAGCTCGAGATTCTAATTTTATGTTGAGCGGCTCGAGTTGATCATCAACTAAAAACCTGTAAATACATAGAAATGACATTTGGACCCTAAAACAGCTTGATGCTGTTATTGGTCATTACCAAAACTTAGGCTAAATCATATTCCAACACATGTTGATGTTAAACCAGTTTTTGTGTTACATACATATATATATACACACACATATATACATAAACAATGAAAAAATATGGTTTTGGAGGCGGCATTTTCTAGAATGACCTTCCACAAACTACCATAATGAATGTGGGCTTTCAAGTAAGTTAATTTTTAAAAACAGTCTTAAATTTTAAAAATGCACTTTAAAAAATATTTTTTTTATTTATTCTTCCTTTCAATCTGTTTTTACATAAACACAAAAAACATATTAAACTGTAACTGTACAATTCATGATTAAAATAAGTTTATTCACACATAATAAAGTAGAATAAGAAATTTAGACCAAAATTAATAGTAAAATAAAAGATAAGTTGACGTTTTAAAAATAAATAAATGATGAAGTAAGAATAATTCCTATTTTGCAATATGGTCATGAGATAGTTAATTCAGAGTCAAAGTTTCTTTTTCTTATTTTTTATTTTTTAAATATAAACTATACTAAAAATATATACAATTTAATAAAAAAAATTAACAAAAATAAAAATAATGATGAAATTATTATTATTATTATTGTCGTAATGTAATGAATTTACTTTTTTTATATTATATTTACCAAAAATGACATTAATTCGTAGTGAACATCCATAATTTAATTAATGTACTATTACTGATATAAATAAACATTTATCAGTGACATTAAATTGAAAAATCATCTCATGAAAAATATTTATGACTTTAATAATTATAGTAAATTTATCATTTTTATGATTGTTATAAAATTTTACACGTCAAACTAAAAAGTAAATTAAGATAGAGAAAACGGTAGAATATGGGAATATTGGGATTTTTAATTAGTGTAAGACTATATTTAAAAATTTAAGTAAGTAAAGCTATTTTTTTTAAAGAAATTTTAAATGGGTTAGTACAACTAAATTTCCATTGGTGGGAACAATATTATTATTTTTTCCATGAGTATGTCTCATGTGAGACAGTCTCACGAATCTTTATCTATGAGACGAGTCAACCCTACTGATATCACAATAAAAAGTAATACTCTTAGCATAAAAAGTAATTTTTTTCATTGATGACTCAAATAAGAGATTCGTCTCACAAAATACAACCCGTGAGATTGTCTCATACAATATTATTATTTTTTCCATATACTTTTGACTTATTGGATTGAGGGTTAAGGTATGTTTGTAGGGTAGTTGGTGTGAATTATAAAACGTGTTATAACCTACAAGAGAGTCATGTAGCTGCCCTATGGAGTAGAGCGGCAAAGTTTCCCAAAATCCTGATCTATTTTGATTCAATTTTAATTTCCGTCCGAAAATAGCTCGATCTACATTGGAATTTTTCCCATCTCCAGGGGCGTAGCTGGAATTTTGTATCTAAAGAATTGAATATTATGTTAAAAATTCATTAATAAAAATTGACGTGTCAAGATATATATATATATGAGTAGGTGTATTTATATCTTGACACGTCAATTTTTATTAATAAAGAATTGAATATTATGTTAAAAATTCATTAATAAAAATTATTAATAAAAATTGACGTGTAAAGATATATATATATGTGAGTAGGTGTATTTATATCTTGACACGGAACATCAGTATGATAAAATTGATGATATCGACATAATAAATTTAAGTTTTTTATATAACATTATATTAAAAATAAAAAACAAAATATATATATATATTTTGTTTTTTATTTTTAATATAATGTTATATAAAAAACTTAAATTTATTATGTTGATATCATCAATTTTATCATACTGAGATTTAAATAGAGTGGATTAATTAATAATTTAATAATTACTTTTTTTAAGAAAAACTTGTGTGAATAAATAATTTGCATTTACAGATAAGTTAAAATAATATCTTAGTGTTGCACGATTTGGATACCCGCAAATGTACGGTGTCAATTTTTAGTATTGAATTGAGTACGAATATCTTTCCGACAAAGAGTGAATATTTAAAATTATATTAAGTACCGTAATTATAATAGTCTCAGTTTTAGTACGGATATAATTTCCGCCAGTGTACGATGTCAAGTTTTAGTAATGGATTGCATAGAAAACGTGTGATTGCACGAGTCTTTTTGTTCTATGCATGCATCTTCTTCGGGCCGCGCAGCTGCGCGCCTCTTCCTGTGTTGTGCTGATTCATCGTGTATTCGTGTGCACATCTGTTCTATACATGCATCTTCTTCAGTCCGCGCGGCTGTACGACAACGCACTTCTTCCTGAGGTACATTGCTTCATTGTGTGTGTATAGCTGCGCGAGGAAACCGCACGGCTGCGTGCTATGTTCTGCTTCATCTCAGGAGATTGGGTGCGCGGTTGTGCAAGGATATAGCATAGCTGCGCGCTTCTTGTTGTCATGCACCTTCATTCTTACAGCTTGGACTTGGTTTTCTTTCCTCGGCTCGTTGTTTCCATTCTATTTCACTTCCTTTCGGTCGTAAGTTATGTGCTACGTCTTGATTCCTACAAACGACATAACTACTACAAAAACGGATAAATCTACTCAACAACTAGCCTAATACATGTTAAATCTTAGGATAATTTAAGTGCAAAAAGCTGTTACGATGACGCTTGTCTTGGAATTGTTTCTATAAACGGAGAAGTTCAATATGCACATGTCTACTAAAATGCGTCTCAAAAGTCAATAAGAGGCCATCTAAAGATTCCTTACTCAGCTCAGTCTTAATGAAATAAATTTTATCTTCTCTGTTTTTGGAAACAAATCCCAAAGATCTACATCATTTGTCAAAATTTCATCTTATGACAAACCTCTAACCTTTTTGCTCTTCGTTTTTAGCATATATGCGTTTTTCTAATCCAGACATATATCGAATGAGTAATGACTATGGAACTTCTCATCTTAATCGGACCTTGGCTTCAATTACAAGACGAATATCTTCTGAAATTTTTTTTGCATAAGCATTCTCAATCTTTCACACCTATCTTCATAATTTTTTTTGCAGAAGATGTTTAGAAATATAAGGAAAATATTTACAATTTTTTGAGAAGAAAGAAGTGTTTTTTATTTTTGTAGCAGCTATTGTAGGAACCTGATTTAATAGATTGTAATTATCTGTTACTTAATCGAGAAAATAAAAAAAAAATTCAAGGAAACCTAAAAAAAATAAAAAAAATTAAATATAACACAAAAATAAAAATTAAGGATTGGAAAGTGGAATAAATTCTGGTTAAAAGATCTCATTTTCTAAAAAAAGTTTAAGTCTTTGTCCATTTGTTTTAAAAGCATCACAATTTCTTAGATTTTCAACGTCCAAAGCTTCTAAAGGGGTACACATGTTTTATAACATATGATCATATCCACCTCGATCGTAATTTTCCGAGAAAATCTGAATTCGAAAATTATAAATCAAAACTTTTTTACCAATCTCAAATGATTTTCTAAGGATTATTATATCCTGAAATGATTTGATTTTCGCTTATAAATTGTCGAATTCTCATACGCGTCATTTCTGAGTTTATCAACTTCATTAAGTTGCAATTTCCGAAATTTTTTGGCATCATCTATGCTTGAATTCAGAGTTTTTATTGTCCAATAAGCTTTATGTTACAATTCTACAGGCAAATGATAATGTTTTCTATAAATCGACCTATAGGAAGAAATATTCAATGATATTTTAAAAGTTGTTTGATATGCCCAAAGTATATCATTAAGTCGTAGAGACCAATCTTTTTTATTTGATTTAACAGTTTTTCCAAAATTTGTTATATCTTCTTGTTAGTTAGTTCAACTTGTACATTTGTTTAAGGATTACAAGGAGTAGTAGCTTTGTGAGAAATATCATACTTTTCATTAATGAAGCAAATGATTTTTTAATAAAGTGAGTTCTCCTATCACTTATATGGCTTGAGGAATTCCAAATCTACTAAATGGTCAATAAATATATAACAACAGAATGATCAATAAGCACAATTTTCGTTGATCCAATCAAATAAGATCAAAATTTATCTAATGTAAATATTTCAACAAGTAGTTCTTTTCATTTGTGAAATATTTCATTTTAGCATTGTTTAAAGTTTTACTTGTATAATATATCACATAAGACTTATCATTCCTTCTTTGACCCAATACTTCATCGATTGCAAAATCTCTTGCATCACACGTGATTTCAAATGGTAAAGACCAATCAGGAGGTTGCATGATAAGAGCTTATGTTAATTTTCTAATGATTTTATCAAAAGCCTTTTGACATTTGTTAAGAGATTACAAATGGGCTTAGAGATTAAGATAAAGTTTTTTATAAACTTCTTATAAATTCTAGCATTTCCTAAAAATTAGCTAATTCTTTATTGGTCTTTGGTGGAGGTAGATTGTCGATGACATTATCAACTTCAATTCCATGATTGACACAAGATGTCTCAAAACAATTCCAAAAGTAACCATGTAATAAAAAAAATTTAGTTTAAAATAAGACGTTTTTCCACACATTTTTTAAAAAAAATTTCCAAATTTTCAAGAAAATTATAAAATTTATTCCCAAAAACAGTAAAATCATCTATGAAAATTTCCAAATAATTTTCAACAATATCGCTAAAAATTCTTAGCTTACATCTTTAAAATGTTGTTGGGGCATTCCATAAACCAAATGATATCATTCTAAATACAAATGTACCAAAAGTACATGTGAATGTGGTTTTTTTCTTGATAAAGTGTAACGAGAATTTGATAATAGCCTTAATATCAATCAAGAAAATGATAGTAGGAATTACAGGCTACTCTTTCTAAAATTTTGATCCAAAAATGGTGAAGGAAAATGATATTTTCTAGTGACATCATTCAATTTTTTTTATAATCAATACACATAAGCTAAATAGAAGGGGCACGTCTTGTTGAAAAATCACCTTTGTCATTTTTTATCACTGTAATGCCAGATTTTTTGGAACTACTTGTGTTGGGCTTACCCACTTACTATCATAAATAGAGTAGATAATTCTAATATTAAGTAGTTTGAGAACTTCAGTTTACACAACAGCTTTCATATGTGAGCTTTAGTCTTACTTGTGGTTATTGGGATGTCTTAGAATTTTCTTGTAAAAATTCTGTGAGTGAAAATTAGTGGATTAGTGCTCTTGATATCTTTTAGTATCCAACCAATAGCAGTTTTATGTCTTTTAAGCATATCAACTAATTTATTGTTTTTATCACTTGCAAGTTTAGAAGAAATTACTATCAGATATATTTCATCTTTCTAAGATATCCATACTTTAATTATTTTGGCAAGGGCTTTATCTCTAATATAGGTGATTCATCTTTATTCTCATCTCTTGAATCCACTTCTTTATCTGATCCTAAAAAATATTGATACCTGTTAAAATCATCAAAATCAATTTCAATATTTTTTTAGAAGTATTAATTGAACAAATATTCATTAGTCACGAGTACTCTCTTCTTTAATATTTTCTTCTACTAGAGTTTCAATTAGATTTTTATCTTCATTTTCATCTACTTTGTCATGTGATTGCTTCTAGATCATTTCTATGCTTATAAAACACATCTCAATATCAAGTAGAGATCACAAAGAGACTCAAAACTAAATCATCCATTCAGTATCACCACACAATAAATTTAATTTCTCCCCTTATTGGGAGTATCAATGATCATGACAATAGTTCATAAACTAATGTGAACTCTTATGTAATTGTAACAATGCACGAAGGCTCAATAACTTGATTTAAAACATAATTTTCACAATTATTCACATCATTAGCCGACCAATTCCTATTTTTTCACAAATTGACACATTAAAATTTTTAAATATCTCCCCCCACCAAATTAAAACATGCATTGTACTCAATGTATAGAAAAATAAAAAAAATAGGACAACACATACCTGCGACGACAAGCGTCAGAACTCGTCGCTTTCATCATCTTCTTCTTCTATGTGTTTCTGTTCAACTCCTAACTTTCATATTGCGCTCCTACATAAATTGATATTATCCTAGTTTAGTTGACTTGAAAACATGTAATTAACTCAATAAAGTAAAAAGAAAAATAAAATTGAAAATCTAACAATAAAGAGAGGAAAAAAATAAAATTTTTGGATTGCCTCCCACACAACTATTTGTTTAAAGGCGTTAGCCTGACTATCCCCTTATATTCAAGGTTGAACATGTGGGGTCGTGGTGTCACCTCCTGCCATACCATGACTATCTCCTTCATTATTTACATCCATCGTTCTTATGAGTTCAACTCCTTTGATATCATCAATGATCCATCTCAGCATGAATGTATTCAAGTAACTCACGTGCTACTCTGATTTTTCTCCTTCACTTCCAATGATAATAACCAAGTTAGGTGCATGTATGAATTATCTAGCATAGTATCGTTTAGTACTTTGGGGCTTGAATTGAGTGTAGGAGAAATAGTATAATGATTGAACATTTTAAATACAACTTGCTCCTCATCAACCTAAATGTCAGTTCTTTCTTTTCCACATCAATTAATGTCCTACTAGTTGCCAAGAATGAACGTAGGTGTTTCACAACATCATCCATCTCAAGAATCACAAAATCAAGAGGACAAATAAATTTATCCACCTTGATCAACACATTTTCCACTACTTCCTTAGGGTATTTAATTGATTTGTCAGCAAGTTTAAGGGAAATCATGGTGTGTTTAATTTCTTTTATACCCAATTTAATGGCAAGTGAATAAGACATCAAATTTATACCAGAACTCAGATCACATAAAGCCTTATCACATGAAATATTTCCAATAACACAGAGTATAGAGAAACTCTCTGGATCTTGTAGTTTTGGTGGAAGTTTGTATTGGATCACAGCCGAGTATTTCTCAGTCAGCGTCACCATCCCCAAGCCAGTATAATTCTTCTTGTTTGCTAAAAATTCTGTCAAGAACGTAGCACTGTTAAGCATTTGAGCTAAGGTATCTGCAAATTGATGGTTAATATGTAGATTATTGAAATTTTCAAGAATCTTCTTATATTGAAATTCATAATTCTATTGCTTTAATCTATGACGAAAAGGAAGTCTATAAATAAGAAAAAAAAATTAAAATCATCTTCCTTATCTTTCTTACTTTTATACTCTTGCTTGGAGTGGACTCGCATTGGCCAGGTGTGGTTTCGACCTTCTCCTCTGTTAATTTTTCTTCCTCATGTTTTACAAAAATAGAATTGACCTTTCTAATTTTTTTTCTTTTTTTGCATTATCAAGCATTGTTCTAGTGGTTTGTAACGTGATTTGAGTACCATTTATCTGATTAATTTGTGATTCAAATATTTTCAATGTAGCGCTCATGTTGGTCACACTTGTCTCAAGACTGTCGAAGCATATTCTCTGTCATCTCCATTATCTTTGACGATTCAGACACAAACATGCGGAACAAATCTTATGGTTTGCCTTCGCCTCTTTGATTATTGAACCCCGACAGAGGGTGCAACACATGATTATTGTTTGCATGCAGGAAATTCTCATGATTACGCAAGCTAGGGTGATAGACATTAGGTGCATGGTTACTTTGATAGCATCCATAACCTCTGTTATTTACGTACTGCACTTCTTCCATACTAGGCCCTTCCTTTTAAGAAATTGCAGTTGCTTCATGAACGTCTTGACTTTTATTCATCGATGCAATCTGAGTGGATAGTGCAGACACCTTTGCAATAAGTGATGTGATGGTATCCACTGCATATACTCCAACATTTTTCTTTACTCCAGATCGTTCGGTCGGCCATTGATAAATAATGATGGTAATTTGTCCAAGCAAATCATAGGCTTGTTCTGGTGATTTGGCAAACATGGTTCCACCTACGGCTTCATCCACTGTGGTTCTTTTCTGACAAATCAAACCATTGTAAAATAGGCCGATCTGCACCCAATCTTCGTAGCCATGATTTGTGCATCTTCTGATAAGTTCTTTATAGTGCTTCCACGCTTCATCTAGCTGCTCAAACTTAGTTTGCCTAAAGGTGCTAATTTCGATCTTCAGTTGGGCATATTTGGCAGGTGGAAATTACTTTGCTAGAAATTTTGTTTCCATGTCCGCCCATGTAATGATGCTCCCCAAAGTTAGTGAATGGAGACAGCTTCTCCCATGATCCTTAAGAGAAAACGGAAAAAACGCAATCTAATAATATCACTAAAAAAATTATTGATATTTACCGTGTCTATGATCTCTAAGAATGTCATCGAATGAAGATCAAGATCTACAGTGGCTGCTCCCAAAACTGGTTCTGCTGAACCATGTTAATCAGTGTTGGCTTCAACTCGAAGTTGTTAACATTTATCATTCCTTGAGCTATGCCAAAATAGTGGGAGTTGATCACCGGCATAAATTGCTCTCTAATGGGTATCAATAAGTAAATGACAAACATTTGTTCTAGATGCTCCGAGACTTTAATACCTATACATCACTCATTCTTCCTTGCGAAAGAATATCAATAAAAGACTGACAATTATAACACTTTGAAATTGCTCACTTCAATATGACTTACCATACTATCTAACTGAAACTCTTAGTGTCTCACACAAACTTAACAAAATGATCACTAAAACTTCTTACTATCAATTACAAAGATTTTTCAAAAGAAATTCTAAGAATAAATTAATTGTAATGACCCGATTTAATCATATGTTATTTGACGATAATTAAGATTAATTATTTTAAATTGAAGAATTTAAAATAATTAAGTCAAATAATTAAATAGTGTGTTTAAAACATGTATTAGATAATATCGGTTCATAGACGATATTAAAATGCATATTTAAATTTTATAGCACATGAGAATTGAAATAAAATAGACCGGGTCAAATTTCGAACCCCAAAAAAATAAAAAGATAAACATGCACATATAGTATTAATATATACACACACATTAGGTGGTATCAGAGTGTAAGATAATTGGGAACAAGGTAGATCAAGTCAGTTCGAATTGCTTGATCATGTATTATATTTGCTAGCATTTTCACTGTGTCATAATGTGAAATACATTATTATAATTGAGATATTATATTGTTGAGCTTTATTCGAGATTTTTTTTGAGATTTATTGAGTCTCGAGAGCCAGAGATGGTCGATACAAGATTGAGATGATTATGATATTGTGATTTTATCTATGTTTGATCTATTGTATATGAGACATGGGTACTCGAGGTAGAGGTCATGGTAAACCTATAGAGAACATACCAGTGACACAAGATCAGGGCAGTGCAACTCATACTCAGATGGATATGACTCCGACTCCGATGGAGATACTGTTAGTCAGATTTCAGTCTTTGCACCCACCGATGTTGAAGGGAACAGAGAATGCATTAGAGTGTAAGAGCTGGTTGAAGAGTATGGATCAGTTATTTGAATCCCTTGAGTATCCAGATGATCGTAAAATCAAGTTAGTTGTTCATCAGTTATTGGATGTTGCTAAGAGTTGGTAGATCATGACCAAGAAAGCTTTAGAGGGTCGAGGTACAATTGTTACATGGGATATCTTCAAAACTGAATTTTATCAGCGTTTCTTTCCTACCTCTTACAAGAAAGATAGGGGAGCCGAGTTTGCAAATTTAAAGCAAAAAATTCTGAATGTTGAGGATTATGTTGCTAAGTTCTCGAATTTACTGAGATTTGCGCCTCATGTAGCATCCGATGAAGAAGCTAAAGCCGATCACTTCATAAATGATCTTAACCCTGATATCTTTATTTTGGTTAATAGTGGAAAGCATAATACTTTTGCTGAGGCTCTTGATCGAGCCAAGGGAGCTGAAACCGGTATCATTAGATGGAAAGGTCCTCAGTATATGGATCGACCCCAACAGCCACAATATCGACAACAGTTCAAACATGGTAATAGTGGCGGTAACAGTGGAAACATAGAGAGTCGTTTAGAGCTAAAGGCAAGCAATTTAAGAGGCATGGCAGTAATTTTTCGAGTTCTAGTGGATCGAGAAAATCTGGTTCAGTTCAGAGCATTGGTTATTCAGGCCCGACTTGTGGTCAATGTGGTGGTAGACATTATACCGATCAGTTTAGAGGAGTATCGGGAGCTTGCCACTTGTGTAACCGGGTGGGACACTATGCTCGAGTGTGTCCTAACCGTGGAAGTGATATATCTCAGAGTAGGGGATCATCGAGACAGACACCTCACCCGAACCGCCAGACCCCTACAGTGCATTCCTATCAGCAGTCGAACAGGTCAAATCAGAACAAACAGAGTGGTAGCCACAGGGTAGGACAGCCACCTAGACAGCAGAGGATGAGGCACATAATGCTCTGGATAATGTTATTGCAGGTAATTTTTTTCTCTCAAGTTATCCTGCTTATGTTTTGATGGATACTGGTGCATCACTGTAACGCCGCGAAAATTTAAAAGTCCACGCGAACCACATGCATGCAATTATTAAATTCTTTTGTATTTTAATTAAATGTTTTAATTGCATGAATTAATTATGTTGTGCATATTTTCATGTTTAAAATATATTTTTCTACATTGTTGCATTAAAATGTATTTTTAAAGGTTATTCGAGTTGCGATCAAGGAACGGAGACCGAGTGCTGAAAAACGTAAAATATTTTTATTAAATAATTGTTTTTAATTATTTAAAATTTGGTTTATGGTTTTTCATATTTTTGAAAATAAGGAGTTTTGAGGTGATTTTATACGCCGGGACATAAATTTTATCGGTGTTGGTTTTTCAACATAAATGCAAACTTTTTGGCAATCCGACTATTAAATTCACAAACTTATTTTAGAAAAATTATTTTAAATATTTTAATTAAATTTTAACTAAGCACTAGTGGGCCTAATTTGGAGGCTTAATGGGCCTAAGCTTACTTAAAGAGATAATTAACTATATATTATGTAAACCCACCCCAAACCCCAAACACAACACACGCCACTTTTCAGAAAATTCTCTCCCAAACCACATCAAATACACGACACAACACACACAATTCAAGAGGGAAAAATCGAAGCAAGCTTCAAGGATTTCATGCCAAGGTTCTCGCCCCGTTCTTCGCGATCGTCAACGAGAATTCGTGCGTTTAAAACGCAAAAGCACGCCATAACCTTTTCTTCAAACATCTATCACACCATAGTATTTATTTAATTGTGTTTAGCATGAAAAAAAGTTGCATCATGTTTTATTTTCGAATTTGCATCATAAGTGACTTTTAAAGCTTGTATTTTCATCCAATATCATGTTTGCATGACGCTTAAGGGTCTCCCATGAGTTAGGACTTGATCAAGTATGGTTTTACATGAGTTTAGAGTCCTAAAAACCCACCAAGCCGCTGCACAACAACAGAACACACAATCTGGAACCAACTTTCGGTTTGGTGAATGTGTAGCTCGGCTTCAAGGGTTATGCTACTGGGCATGGGGTTGGTTGGGACCAGGGCTTGGCTAGGGTCCATAAGGGGTCAAGGGTACGTAGAGTCCTATCCATGCTAGGATTCGAGTCATGGGCTGGGGAAGGAGTCCTAGCTTGCTAGGACTCCCACCCGAGAGTTGGGAAGTATCCTGCGCAGGTTTCAGAAGTTTGTGCAGGGAGAAGAGGCTCGGCTAGGTGGCTTGGGCTGGGCTAGGTTAGGTCTATAGGGTCCTAGGAGAGTGTGGTTGGGTGGCTAGCAACAGAAAACGTGAGGGAAGCATGGTGCTACGCGGGAAGTTGCTGTCACGGATCTATGCTTTGGGCTCGAGTTCGAGGGGCTGGGTTGGTCTGGGCGTGGTCCATGGAAGGTTATGGTCATGGGTGGTCAGTGGTTAGACGGCTGGAAGAGTCCTAAGCAACTAGGAAACCCAATTCAACAAAGACACTAACACGCACACAAGTATGGGACTTCTGTCCAGCAAGTTTTGGAGAGGGCCAGGGCTGGTTTTTTGGACTGGGCTTGGTCAGTAGGGTCCCTAGGTGGGTTGGCTTGGGTTTGGCTCAAGGTGGCTCGGGCGTGGCTCGAGTAAATTGGGAGATGGCTCGCTGGGTTCGCTAGTGTGTCAAAAACGAAAATTAAAAGGCAAAAATTTAATCCATGGGTCCACGGGTGTGGCTCATGACTTGGAAGGGTAGAATAAATAATAAAATGCTATGTTTAAAATTTGGGATCAAAATAATGTGATTTAATCGCCTCACGAAGCGTTAATTAAAGAATTGATTAAAAGGCCTAGTTAAGCTTTATAAAATTATGAAAAAATTATATTTAAGCTTAAATAATTATTTAGAATAATCACATGTCATTAAAAGTGAGAAAAAGATAAATTCGAGAATTTTTACGTCTAGGGGCAAAACAGTCATTTTACACTTAGGAAAATACGAAAATATTGGCAGCGTCCCGAAGGATCATAACACATGTTAAATGATATTATATGCTTTAAAATGATATTTTGATGATAATATGTATTTTTATGATTTAAGGTAAAGCTGTGCAATTTATACTGTCTAAAATGCTATTTTTTGGAAAGTTGTCTTATTTTATGATTTTTAAAGAAAATGAAAATATTTTGAGGGTTGTGAATTGACTGTGACAAAAGATATTATATATGATATATGATTTTGTGGAGATGACGTGAGGGACAAGGCCCCAAAGGGAACTCATATTCGGGCCATGGCCCAGAGGGACCCCATTTACGAGCCAAGGCCCCAGAGGGACCCCGGGTATGGGAAAAGGCCCCAGAAGACCCCGAAGATCGTATTTTCCATGGTGGAGCCTAGTGCACACCCCCATGGACCATGTGGAGCTAAGACTGCAGTCAACCAAAGGATAAAAGCTAGTCACTTTCAAGGATCAAACTTCACCCAAAATGATATATGATTGAAAGCTTATGATAAAAAATATTTTTATGATATATGATTTACGATGAGGATTAAAACTATTTTTAAAATGATTTATTTATGCTTAAAACTTATCTTAAATGATTTTAAATGGCTTATTTATGTTCAAAAGGTATTTTAAATAAAAATATGATTTTAATGCATGTGATTGTATATGTACTATTTGCTATCCATGATTAGAACGTGTTGAGTCTTTAGACTCACTAGGTTTGTATGATGCAGGATTTGATGATTTATGGAGGCGGTGACGATTGAGTCGATCGTGTGCAGCAGTACACACCCGAGGGCATTTATGTTTCCGCACTAGCTAGATAGATTTATGATTTAAAGATTGGTGTTAATGATTTTATTAAAGATATTTTTTATGCTTTATTTTTATTGTTAGTTGATCTTTTCAAAGGTCAATTTAGGAAGTTTTGGTTAGTTGATTATTAAGGATTTTATTTTATGCACTTGAGATTTACATTGTTAAATTATTATGATCCACGATTATGTTAAATTATTTTATTTACAAATTTAGAATTTATGATTTAAGATTAGAAGAAAAAAAAATTAGAGGTCATTTCAATAAGGCTTCTAGAAAATAATTGTTGGTGATGTGAGAGTTACATCTTGTGTTTCCAAAACAAAATTTATCGAGATATCATCTCTGAATTCGACGGGATCACGAATATTCGGGTCTCAAAACTTGTCGGGTAAGGGATCGAGATAAAAAAAATCTCTCGATTATTATCGGGGTCGGGATTGGGTAGGAGGGTTATAGGAAGAGTTTCTACCCGATCTCACCCTTACTTGAAATGAAAAGGAGTTCAAATTAGTGGAATATGTTTACTTGAGACCAATTGATTGTTGGGTGCTGTTTTCTAGCACTCAAGGCGCAACAAATGTTTAAAAATTTTAGTTTCGACATTTGAAATGTTCCTTAGGCGTCGTATGAATTAAAACATACATATGGTGTTTAGAATTTTTTACCTTTGCATATTTAACGTCTGCTCCGACTATTCCAGTTTTTAAGTGGATATAACACTTCTTGTAATTCCTTTCGAACGGATATCCCTCTTTTGATCGTCTAATCATGTCAACGATCATAGACAGGATTCCTTGTTTAGATTGCACTAGAGATCCTAAAAATTTTTTGCGTTGAGACTGGATTGTCGTAGTTTTTAGAGATCTTGCGGCAATGATGGGCCTTGGAAGTGGCCGTGAAATTTTTATTGTGAAAAATTGAGATGGCTGAAATTTTAACTTGAGGGAGAAGAGAAGCAAACAAATTTTTGCGGGAAAATAATCTTATTTCATATGAACATCAATGAAATAATTATGGAGTTTGATTCCTGATCACATTAAGAGTCCTTCTCCTACTAAGATTCATAATCCTACTTCCATTAGGATTCTTACTTTCATTAATTAATTTTAATTTTTTATATATCATGCAAATCCAACTCTTGATAATGTGTATATATATTAATATATCTATACATACATATAATATATGTACATGTATAGACATATATGTAAAATTAAATAAATATTATATAATTTCTTAATTAATTTTTAATAAATTAATTAACCAATTCTAGACCCCTCTAGAATATTTCATCAAAATTATGTACATATAGTAGTATCACTATTAACATTATTATTTAATTAGTAGATTCTAAATTTACTAAATAAATAATTGTGAACTCATTATAAATCTGATTGACGATTAGATTGCAGCGATGTATCGAGATTACAAATCTTGTTCATATAATGAAAATTTCGAAGATCAAAATTTTCACTGATATATTTTTGACAGCTATGAGTTTTGTGAACTCTTTCACGAAAACAAACAGTTTCATTCTCCTTACCTAATTAGTAGTTAAGCTAACTTTCACAACTTTCACTACATGGAATCAATTTATAAACTCTTTTATAAACTATCTGTTTGATCTCCATCAAACTATAGTCGTCAAATTCAACTCCTTGAACTTGACTATCTCGACGAAATTACAGAATCTGATATTTGTGCGACCCTCAATGGTTTAAAGATACAGCTAGTTGTGGATTCACAACTTCTTGTAATTCAGAATATTTATTCTTATTCGGCCTTATCCTATATTATTATTTAATTATTATTATTTTTAATTTTTATATTTTACTATAATATTCAGTTTAAAAGAAAATAGATAATAATAATGAATAGTACAAAAAAATTAAGACATTGTTACTTAATCTCGACAATTTTTTTTCCTGGTTATATTTTGAAAAATAAAAGTTTTATTCGATGTTAATGACAAAATAAACGAGCACCTAACAACACATCGTCACAGACCAAGAACTAGGAGAAGTCCCAGCTAGTGCACTACTATTACTATAGCCAAGAATATGTATACAAAATCAAAACTATTTTAAAATTTGTTGAACTAACATGTCTACATGTTTAAAACAAAAGGACAAATATCCCCCCATTCTATCTCTCCCTCGTTACGAACAAAAAAGTGGGGCGCAGACCCAGTTGTACACTCCTTTCGTTCTACGAACTCTTGTTACTACAGCGACGAACAATAAAATTATCACTATATTTATTCCTTTTTCTACTTCTTCTTCCAAGTGCAGGATAACCCCAAGCCATGTTTAGAGAGATGCGCTCTCCCCACTCACTAGGGAATATGGCGAGCTGTCGTTAGGGGTTGGAACTACTTCTTCTTCATTTGGAACTGTTACGAGGTTCTGATTTTGGTTTCGATTGTTACAGTTCCGGGGTTTTGTGCATTTGTACTTCATTTATTTAAGTTACTCTTAAGGGTGCTTGTCTAGTGTTCGACAGTTTGCCACAATGAACTGCACGCCTACTGTTATTCCATCATCAGATGCAACGACAGTTATAGCCAAGATCGATTTGGCCCAAGTTGCTAAGCCTCAGGGGCCTGATCAACTTATTGCGCAGGATGTTGAGGCTCTGAATGCAGGAAATGAAAAAGGGATTCATAATGCAGTTTCTAGTTTGCATGGGGTTAACGATCAACAAGGGATTAATCTTAGCAATACGTTCAATTTCCCAGAAATGTTGAACAAGAGAAAGCGAATGTCTTATGCTAGCTTATTCAAAAATAATATAATGGCTAATGCTAATTACAAGCTGGAGTTTAAGGACACGGGTGCTGGGAAACTCAAATTTGGTATTGATGATATTGATTCTATTGAAGATACCTACGGTATATGTCTGCTCGGGTATGTGATCAGCGGCAAACCTCCAACCACTGCCTTATTTGATTTGGTACGTAGATGGGGCTTGGACATTCACTTCCAAACTCATGATAGTGGGTGGATTGTCTTCACATTTCCTAGCATTGAAGTTAGAGATCGTATTTTGGGTGGAGGGTCATATATGGTGTATGGCTATCATTTGTTTCTTAAGGAGATGCCAAGGTGCTTCAGGTTTAGGGACGAAGATATGAACTCTATGCCATTGTGGGTACAAATCCATGGTCTTCCACCGGATTGTTGGAATTTTAATATACTTAGCAAGCTAGCGTCTCGTTTGGGTAATCCAATTCATATGGACATGCTCACTCATGATCGAAAGTGAATCAAGTATGCGAGAGTGTTGATTGAAATGGAGGCATCTAAACCAAAGCTTTCGGAACTAGAAATAGAATTGCCATTTGGGGATGTGATGCTAAAATTTGAATATGAGCAAGATATTAAATTTTGTGATGTTTCATAAGGCAGGTCATGCAAGTGTGAGTTTTGTTCGGGCTGCACGTGTTGATATGGTAGAAGAGGAGCTTGATGCTGCTGGTAATAAGTTTCGCAGTAGATCTCGAAGTGTTGCTTGGAGGAAGAGCAATTCCAGAGGCAGGTCTAGGATAGGGAAACCTTACAAGCACGCTCCAGCCAGACATCGCAAGTTAAGGACAGTCTAGTAATTGAAAATCCGGTACTTCAGAGTGGTGTGGAGTCTATTATTGTTAAAGACACACACCCGGTTTCTATTGAGGAGCAACATGTATATGCCCCTCAAGTTGGAAGTTTGGACAAAGGCAAAGGGGTATTGATTGAGGGAGAGTTGGCATTAGAAGCTCTTAGTGTCGGAGTAATAGAAGACGATGGTTTTGAGGTGGTTTCGAATAAGAAGAAGAACAAAAAGAAAAAATGGATGTACGAGCATTCTTGGGAAGAAACAAGGTAATAACAAAAACATGACTGCTTTCTTCGTAGACATGGATGATTCTACTCCTTGTGATACAGAATCTATAAGCTGGAATAACAATGAAAAGAAGGTGCGAAACTTAGGGAAGGATGTAGCGGGGCGGCAACCCGAAATTGCCTCCGGTAGTCAATGAAGCTTGCTTGCTGGAACATTAGAGGCCTTCACAAGCCTCTAAAACAAAGGAGCATTCAATCCTTTGTGGGTACGCATAAGATTGATATTTTTGGGATTCTTGAATCTAAACTCAATGAAAGAGATCTTCTTAAATTTTTGAGAGTGAGGCTTCAAGGTATGAACATTGTGCGCGCATTACTTTTCGCTTAATAATAAAGGCCTTATTCTTATGATTTGGAACCCCATAACTGTCAACCTTAATGTTGTGGGTATGAGTAAGCAATCTATTCATGTTCATATTGTTTGTTTAAAGACTAAAGTTGAGTTCATGGCTTCTTTTTTTTATGGGTTCAATACGATTGTACAAAGGAGAACACTTTGAGAAGAACTGATATTGCAAGGAGGTTCATGCCAATCATCGTGGATGATTCTTGGTGACTTTAACAATGTCTTATCTCCAAATGAGAATTATCTACAAATGAGAAGAAAGGTGGCTTGCATGTAAAGAACTATGAAACCAAGGATTTTGTCGATTGTGTGACCTCTCTTGACTTGACGGATCTTCGTTCGATTGGCTGCTCCTTCACTTGGATGAGCCCCAAAGTTTGTAGCAAGCTAGATAGAGTTCTTGTTAATCACTGCTGGAACTCGTCTAATCTAGATGGTCTGGCAGAATTTTTGCCACCTGTTTTTATCTCGGATCACACTATGTCTCTTGTTTCTTTTCTAGAACCGAGAGCTAAGAAAAGAAATCCATTCAAGTTCTTCAACATGTGGGCTCTTAGTGATGATTTTATAGGACTGGTTGAAAGATATTGGAGGTTTTGCGGGGCATGATACAGCTCAGTATAGGCTCAAGCAGATGTTGAATGGGCTTAAAATACCATTGAAACAGCTCAACCATACCAAATTCAGTCATATCTCATCTCGAGCGATGGCTGCAAAACAAGAGCTAGAAACTTTGCAAGTGCTAATGCTCAACTCGGGGGTCATGCCAGTGACTTACAAGGAGGAAAGGAACAAAGAAGGAAAGTTGAGATTGTAGAGCCCAAAATCAGTATACGTAAAACCCATGTATTTATTTAATTTGTTAAATTAAATATTTAAGTTTAAAATAATTTTAGAGATGCGTGATTTCTGAAATTTAATTATGTTAATTATTTATATTTATTTGATGCACGTTAAAATGTTCTCTTGAGTTGGTGTTTCAGACGAATATTCGATGCGGGATCGAGGAAAAGAGACCGGCGACGATTTTTGCGATTTTAAAATGTGATATTTTATTTTAAGTTAGGATTGGGTCATTTTAAATGATTTATGAAGTTTTAACATTTTTAAATCCTAATTTCAATATTAGGTGATTTTAAGATTTTAAACTTTCAAAGTTTATCAATTGTGAATTTTACTTAATTTCTTTTGAGATTTTTAGTAAAGTTGATATTGGGTTAGTAGTATTAATTAGCAAGTTAATTATTAATTTAAAACCTTAATTCCCATTAACCCACTACCCAATAACACACACACACGTTGCTCACTCACACAACCCATGTGGTTTACTACACACCACACACACACATTCATGTATTCAAACATACTTTCTCACACACTCACTCACGATATAACACACACACATTTCATTGTTTTCTCAATGATTTTTTTTTTAAAGAAAGCTTAAGGTTCTTAAGGTAGTAGCAGCCGCCCCTCCCACTCCAAATTTTCTTAAGCAATCCTTCGTTGATTTAGCAGCAAAAATCGTGCCTCAAGTCGCCCGGATCATCTCCCGCACCGTGTCGCTTCGATATGCACCGTATCGTGAGTTTTAAAGATCAAAGGCATGTATATTCTTTCATTTTGTGCATCGATCTCGTCATAGTAGATACTTTGATGTATGTTGTGCGTGAAAGTTTGATTGTTATGAGAAAAGTTTGAGCGATTATGCATTGAATCGATTTCTGAAACATTTGGATCTCAAAACATGAGTTTGCTGTCATTTTAAAAACTGAGACTTTTTGATCGATATTCTGGAAACACTTTCAACATATAAAACGTAGAACTTTTTGAGACCTTCGATTTGACAGTAAATTCAAAATATTTGGATAAGAAATGAGTGAGTTATGATTGTTTTTGTGGGACTGCTCAAACCTCAACTTTTATGAAAATGTGTTCTTGAAGTTTTATTGTTGCAGGCTTCATTGAGGATCGACGGGTGTTTGCTGCTACGTTTAAGCATGTTGAGTATGATGTTGAGATGGTTTTTGGTGTGCCGGTTCACATTGATAGGCACTTGTTCGCATTAGAAGTCGTAGGATGCGTTTTGGTGTCAAATGGCGTGTTCACGGATTGGGTTGCGTTGCTTGTGATGCGTAGTTGTTTTGGGGTATTTATTTGAGTTTGAATAAGTGCCTTAGCATCCTAGGATGGGTCTTGAGGTAGGATTAAGTCACAAATGTAGGGAATTCCGTTTGTTCACGATTCCAGCACCTACAAGGACCCGAAGCCGGACCTGTACACGGAGTCCGTGCCATTTTTCCTTCAAAATGCGAATTTCCAGCATGTACCTGGACCCCTACCCGGACCCCTACACGGGGTACGTGTACCCCTTTCGTATAAAAAAAATATATATATATTCATTTTTATTTTGAGTATAAAATATAGGATGCGTTTTATGGTTATGAATATAAATATAGGATTTATTTTGTGGTTATGAATATAAAACATAGGATTTTGTTTTGGGGTTCAATATCATGATTTAGTAAGATTATTAAATGAGGTCAAGTCTCGAGTGATCTAGAATGTCATAAGCTATTTATTTATTGCGGTGGCGAGCACGAATATCTTCGTCTAAGCTATGAAAGATAAGTGTTTGAACTCATGTTAGTATGTGCAGCAGTGGCCCCAAGTGAGATCCAACGAATCCATCAACGCCAAGTAAGTATGTTCGACGTGCAAAAAGAAAATACTTTTAAGTTTTTTAGGTTTGCTAAATGTCTTGTGACCAAATTATGAACGGGTTTGGAAGTCGGTGAACGTGGCCGAGGACCTCTCCACCCCGGTAAAGTATGACCGGGTTTAGATCAGGATTGGAAAATGGTAAAGCATGACAAAGGACCAATCTACCCGTTAAAGCATGAACGGGGATCTCATGTATGTGGTAGTGCACTTTCCCTGCTAGTCAAGTACTGTGGTTTAGTCTGATCAGACACATTTATGTATGGGTCACTTGCTTTGAAACATATCTCTACGCAAAATGATGTTATGTATGCTCAAGTATGTACGATGCAATCACGTTTAAGAAAAGTTTTATGATGATGGCACGTCTACGTTTATGCTATTACGTTCAAATTCAAGTATGTTTATGCTATTACGTTCAAGTTTCAAGTATGTACGCTCTATTTTAAAGATGCATGTGGTTTTATTACGTATTACTTGTTATTACCAATTTATACATGTTGAGTCTTTAGACTCACTAGACTTGATCGATGCAGGTGAGGATGACGTTGAGGAGACTAGGGGTGGGGACCAATGAGCCGGCTTGGACTGAGCAGGAGGCTAAACCCGAGGACCGCCCATGTTTTTAAGACATTATGCAATGTTTCAAATATTCTAATTTCATGTTATTGTGTACGATATTTAAATAAGTGTTTTTAGAAAACTTTATTTGTGATATTTTCATTGCAAATATTTTAAATGATCAGTTTATTGTTATCGCAATTTGAAGGTTTCTATTTAATTAAGAAAACTTTTATTTTTCCGCAAATTTTAAAGTAGTTAAAATTACGGTATGTGACAGTTGGTATCAGAGCGGTGTTCTTGTAAAGGGTTATGCCTTCTGCTAGTTGCGAGAAGCTCACGAAGTCACACCTCAAGTCTGTAAGTTTTAAGTTTTCCTTGTAGTAAGCATGAAATCACGATTTCAGCATGTACATGTTTTAAGTTCAAATTTCTTGCATCCAGCGATATTTATATAAGGTTATTGTATGCTGGGTTACGTTTTGGGTAAATTTTTAGAACGGTATGCCTCCTAGACGTTTGGTTGCTCGTGAAGCAAGGGATGAGGACAGAGAGGCTTGTGACGGGGAGAGGGCCACTCCTCCTCCTCCACCGCCAAATATACAGGCACAAATGCTTGCAGGTATGACTCAGTTCTTCGCACAGTTTGCGGGAAACAATGCTGCAGTAGATACAAGGGCGAGGCACAGGCCGGAGGCAGTATATGAGAGGTTCAGGAGTATGGACCCAAAAGAGTTCTCGGGGACTACTGACCCGATGATAACTGAAGGATGGATTAAGTCCATCGAGATGATTTTCGATTTCAGGGAGCTGCCGGATATAGACAGAGTTAGATGCGCCACCTTTCTGTTGTCATGAGATGCTAGATTGTGGTGGGAAAGTGCATCAGTGTCAGTGAACTTGCAAATGCTGACTTGGAATGGTTTCAAGGAAGTATTCTACTCCAATTACTTCACTGAGGAAGTACGTTCCTGACTGACCAGAGAGTTTATGACTTTGCGACAGGGAGATAGTAGTGTCGCAGAGTTTGTCAGAAAATTTGAGAGGGGGTGTCATTTTGTACCCCTGATTGCGAATGATGTCCGGGAGAAGCTGAGGCATTTTATTGATGGGTTACGACCGATCGTGCACTGTGATGTGAGGGTTGCTGGTCTTACTACCTATGCCGTTGCTATATCTAGAGCCTTGGCGGCAGAGCAGGACCAAAGGGATATCGAGAGTGATAGGCAGGGCAAGAGGCCCTATCAGGCACCTCAGCAACAACAACAGCAGCGACCCTAGTTTAAAAGGCCCTTCCAAGGTCAGCAGAGAAAGATGTCATTTCAGGGACCTCCAAAAGGCAAGGGTCCTATTCCTCAACAGAAGGCTCCTCAGAGACCCAGTGAGTACCCAGTGTGCCCGAAGTGCAACCGCCAACATCCGGGACAGTGTTTATTTGGATCAGACAAATGCTTCAAGTGTGGAGCCAGTGATCATATGTTGAGGGACTGCCCGCAATGGAGGCATCAAAACCAGGGGAGAGTGTTCGCCATGCAGGCAGAGGAGGTGAACCCAGACACGACCCTGTTGACTGGTAATTTATTTAACTCAGCACCGTATAATTTTTGCTATGCATGTTTCAAATTTGATTTGGGATTATTAGCGTGCTAGTTAGTATGCTTGGTGACTTGTATAGAGATTTTCTACTATGCTTGAGGTTAAGATTAGTATTTTGGGATTTATGTTTTGTGAGTTGTGTTAACAACTCTCAGGAAATATCTTCATAAAGAGTGTAGCCACGAAGGCATTGATAGATTCCGGGGCCCTCACTCTTTTATTTCGGAGACATTCGCTAATCATTTGGATTTCAAGTCCATTGGGTTAGACGTAAACTATTCAGTGACAATCCCATCAGGGGAAGAGTTATCAGCTACTAGTATGGTCAGAGACATCGATCTTGAACTACAGGGCCACCTAGTGTATGTCGATTTGATTGTGTTGCCAATGCTACAATTTGATATCATTTTGGGAATGGACTGGCTGACGAAGAACAGAGTTCTTATTGATTTCTAGAAAAGGTCAGTGTTGGTAAGACCATTGGGTATGGAGCAGTTTCTCTTAGAGCCAGATAGATGGAGAAGTTTCCCTCGCATAATCTCTTGCATGCAGGCTCGGAGACTTATTCTTAAGAGGTGTCAGGCTTTCTTGGCCAGCGTTATTTACGCACCTGACGTACCCACTCCGTCATTATCTGATGTACCATTAGTCAGAGATTTTCCTGACGTCTTTCCAGATGACATCACAGGCCTTCCACCAGAAAGAGAGGTGGAGTTCGCCATCGACCTTATGCCAGGCACCGTGCCAATCTCGAAGGCACCGTATCGTTTAGCTCCAGCTGAGATGTTAGAGCTCAAGTAGCAGATTCAGGAGCTCTTAGACAAAGAATTCATCCGCCCTTGTTTCTCACCATGGGACGCACCAGTGCTCTTTGTAAAGAAGAAAGATGGGAGCATGAGGCTGGGTATCGATTACCGAGAACTGAACAAGGTAACGAGCAAGAATAAATACCCACTACCAAGGATCGAGGACTTATTCGATCAGTTGCAGGGCGCTACAGTGTTCTCTAAGATAGATCTTCGATCAGGGTATCATCAGCTGAAAGTAAAGGATGCAGATGTTCATAAGACGGCCTTCAGAACCAGATATGGGCATTACGAGTTCTTAGTGATGCCGTTTGGACTGACGAATGCTCCAGCAATTTTTATGGATCTCATGAACCGAGTATTTCAGCCCTATCTAGATCAGTTTGTCATAGTGTTTATTGGTGACATTCTTATTTACTCGAAGAGCCATGAGGAACACAGTCAGCATTTGCGTACAGTTTTGGACATCTTGCAGAGTCGCAAGTTGTATGCAAAATTCAGTAAGTGTGAATTTTGGTTGGGGAAAATAGCATTTTTAGGTCATGTAATATCTAGCAGTGGTATTGAGGTGGATCCAGCTAAGGTGGTAGCAATTAAAGAATGGATTGAGCCGAAGAATGCGTCAGAGATTCGCAGTTTCCTAGGCTTAGCAGGTTACTACAGGAAATTTATTCAAGGGTTTTCTTCGATTTCAGTGCCACTCACTTCCTTGACTAAGAAGAATGCTAAATTTGTGTGGAGTGATGATTGCCAGAAGAGCTTTGATACTTTGAAACAAGCTCTTATCACAGCGCCAGTGTTAGCCATGCTAGCAGGGCAAGATAATTTTGTGTTGTACACCGATGCTTCTAAGCTCGGTTTGGGCGCAGTATTGATGCAGAATGGTCGGGTTATAGCTTATGCCTCCAGACAGTTAAGAGTTCATGAAAAGAATTATCCGACTCATGATCTCGAGTTAGCTGCCGTGGTCTTTGCGTTGAAAATTTGGAGACATTATTTGTACGGCGAGAAATGCCAGATATTCACTGATCACAAGAGTCTCAAGTATTTCTTCACGCAGAAAGAGCTTAACATGAGACAAAGACGGTGGTTGGAGTTGGTAAAAGACTACGATTGTGAAATTAGCTACCATCCAGGGAAAGCTAATGTTGTGGCAGATGCTTTGAGCAGAAAGGTAGCAATTGTAGCACAGCTGTCTGTGCAGAGACCTCTTCAGACAGAGATTCAGAGGTTTGGCTTAGAAGTTTATCCTAAGGGCAGAGCTCCCAAGCTGTCTAATCTGACAGTCCAGTCTTCTTTGCTAGACCGAATCCGTAAAGGACAGTCTTCAGATGAGCAATTACAGAAATGGAGACTGAAGGATGAGACCAAGGGCAATGTACTTTACACAGTATCTGATGATATTGTGAGATACAGAGGGATAATGTGGGTGCCTAGTTTTGATTCGATCAGAGAAGATATCTTTTCAGAGGCACATACATCTCCGTATTCCATCCATCCAGGAGGTACCAAGATGTACAAGGATTTGCAGATGCTGTATTGGTGGCCAGGTATGAAGCGAGACATCCGTCGATTTGTATCTGAATGTCTCACTTGCCAGCAAGTGAAAGCAGAGCATCAGAGGCCAGCAAGAATGCTTAAGCCGCTCCCTATTCCCGAGTGGAAATGGGAGAATATCACCATGGATTTCCTTGTTGGTTTGCCGAGGTCAGTTAGAGGATCCAATGCCATTTGGGTTATAGTGGATCGTCTTACTAAGTCAGCACACTTCTTGCCTGTGAAGACAACTTTCTCAATGACGCAGTATGCGGAGCTATATATCAGGGAGATAGTTCGTTTGCACGGGATCCCAGTTACGATTGTGCCCGACAGGGACCCGAGATTCACATCGTCCTTCTGGAAGAGTTTACATGCACCCATGGGGACGAAATTGTTATTCAGTACTGCATTTCATCCACAGACAGATGGCCAGTCTGAGCGAGTGATTCAGATTTTAGAAGACTTGCTGCGAGCTTGTGTGATAGATTTCCATGGGAATTGGGAATCGAAGCTACCTCTAGTGGAGTTTACCTACAACAATAGTTTTCAATCCTCTATAGGTATGGCTCCCTACGAGTCATTGTATGGGAGAAAGTGCAGATCGCCGATTCATTGGGATGAAGTCGGTGAGAGATCAGAACTTGGTCCAGAGATTGTTCAGCAGACTGCAGATGTGGTGGTCAAGATCCGAGACAGGATGAAGACCGCACAGAGTCGTCAAAAAAGTTATGTTGGTAAGAGGAGGAGGGATCTTGAGTTTGCCGTAGGTGATCACGTTTTCGTGAAGATATCACCCATGAAAGGTGTTATGAGATTTGGGAAGAGAGGCAAGCTTAGTCCGAGGTTTATAGGACAGTTCGAAATTCTTGACAGAGTTGGGACACTAGCTTATCGTGTAGCCCTACCGCCGAATCTCGCTGGAGTGCACAATGTGTTCCATGTCTCGATGCTGAGGAAGTATATAGCAAACTCTTCGCATGTTTTGAGTTTTGAGCCGTTGCAGTTGGCTCCAGATATGTCGTATGAGGAAAAACCAATCCAAATTCTAGACAGACAAGAGCGGATACTTCGTAACAAAGTGACTAAGTTGGTCAAAGTTCGGTGGTTGAACCAATCAGTGGAGGAAGCAACTTGGTAGACCGAAGCAGATATGAAAAGTCGCTATCCGGAACTATTTGGTAAGATTTAATTTCGAGGACGAAATTTATTTAAGTGGGGGAGAAATTGTAGAGCCCAAAATCAGTACACGTAAAACCCATGCATTTATTTAATTTGTTAAATTAATTATTTATGTTTAAACTGATTTTAGAGATGCATGATTTCTGAAATTTCATTATGTTAATTATTTATGTTTATTTGATACACGTTAAAATGTTCTCTCGAGTTGGTGTTTCAGGCGAATATTCGATGCGGGATCGAGGAAAAGAGACCGGCGACGATTTTTGCGATTTTAAAATGTAATATTTTATTTTAAGTTAGGATTGGGGCATTTTAAATGATTTATGAAGTTTTAACATTTTTAAATCCTAATTTAAATATTAGGTGATTTTAAGATTTTACACTTTCAAAGTTTATCAATTGTGAATTTTACTTAATTTCTTTTGAGATTTTTAGTAAAGTTGATATTGGGTTAGTAGTATTAATTAGCAAGTTAATTATTAATTTAAAACCTTAATTCCCATTAACCCACTACCCAATAACACACACACACGTTGCTCACTCACACAACCCATGTGGTTTACTACACACCACACACACACATTCATGTATTCAAACACACTTTCTCACACACTCACTCACGATATAACACACACACATTTCATTGTTTTCTCAATGATTTTTTTTCTAAAGAAAGCTTAGGGTTCTTAAGGTAGTAGCAGCCGCCCCTCCCACTCCAAATTTTCTTCAGCAATCCTTCGTTGATTTAGCAGCAAAAATCGTGCCTCAAGTCGCCCGGATCATTTCCCGCATCGTGTCGCTTCGATACGCACCGTATCGTGAGTTTTAAAGATCAAAGGCATGTATATTCTTTCATTTTGTGCATCGATCTCGTCATAGTAGATACTTTGATGTATGTTGTGCGTGAAAGTTTGATTGTTATGAGAAAAGTTTGAGCGATTATGCATTGAATCGATTTCTGAAACATTTGGATCTCAAAACATGAGTTTGCTGTCATTTTAAAAACTGCGACTTTTTGATCGATATTCTGGAAAAACTTTCAACATATAAAACGTAGAACTTTTTGAGACCTTCGATATGACAGTAAATTCAAAATATTTGGATAAGAAATGAGTGAGTTATGATTGTTTTTGTGGGACTGCTCAAACCGCAACTTTTATGAAAATGTGTTCTTGAAGTTTTATTGTTGCAGGCTTCATTGAGGATCGACGGGTGTTTGCTGCTACGTTTAAGCATGTTGAGTATGATGTTGAGATGGTTTTTGGTGTACCGGTTCACATTGATAGGCACTTGTTCGCATTAGAAGTCGTAGGATGCGTTTTGGTGTCAAATGGCGGGTTCACGGATTGGGTTGCGTTGCTTGTGATGCGTAGTTGTTTTGGGGTATTTGTTTGAGTTTGAATAAGTGCCTTAGCATCCTAGGATGGGTCTTGAGGTAGGATTAAGTCACAAATGTAGGGAATTCCGTTTGTTCATGATTCCAGCACCTCCACGGACCCGAAGCCGGACCTGTACACGGAGTCCGTGCCATTTTTCCTTCAAAATGCGAATTTCCAGCATGTACCCGGACCCCTACACGGGGTCCGTGTACCCCCTTTTTATAAAAAAAAAATTTCATTTTTATTTTGAGTATAAAATATAGGATGTGTTTTTTTGAGGTATGCTAAATGTCTTGTGACCAAATTATGAACGGGTTTGGAAGTCGGTGAACGTGGCCGAGGACCTCTCCACCCCGGTAAAGTATGACCGAGTTTAGATCAGGATTGGAAAATGGTAAAGCATGACAAGGGACCAATCTACCCGTTAAAGCATGAACGGGGATCTCATGTATGTGGTAGTGCACTTTCCCTGCTAGTCCAGTACTGTGGTTTAGTCTGATCAGACACATTTATGTATGGGTCACTTGCTTTGAAACATATCTCTACGCAAAATGATGTTATGTATGCTCAAGTATGTATGATGCAATCACGTTTAAGAAAAATTTTATGATGATGGCACGTCTACGTTTATGCTATTACGTTCAAATTCAAGTATGTTTATGCTATTACGTTCAAGTTTCAAGTATGTACGCTCTATTTTAAAGATGCATGTGGTTTTATTACGTATTACTTGTTATTACCAATTTATACATGTTGAGTCTTTAGACTCACTAGACTTGATCGATGCAGGTGAGGATGACGTTGAGGAGACGAGGGGTGGGGACCAATGAGCCGGCTTGGACTGAGCAAGAGGCTAAACCCGAGGACCGCCCATGTTTTTAAGACGATATGCAATGTTTCAAATATCCTGATTTCATGTTATTGTGTACGATATTTAAATAAGTGTTTTTAAGTGTTTTTAGAAAACTTTATTTGTGATATTTTCATTGCAAATATTTTAAATGATCAGTTTATTGTAATCGTAATTTGAAGGTTTCTATTTAATTAAGAAAATTTTTATTTTTCCGTAAATTTTAAAGTAGTTAAAATTACGGTATGTGACAGAGATAATACTAGAAGCAGAGATATTATTTGTTGCTCAAAAGGCGAAACTCAGATATATCCAACAAGGTGACAGGTGCACTAAGTTCTTTCATGACTTCATCAAAAGAACTAGTAAGAGAAATTCGATTGTTGCATTACAGAAGGCAGATGGTATAACTACAAATGTTCCGAATGAGATTGCTAACTGTTTTGTGGATTTCTACAAAGGGCTACTAGGTCAGAAAGTTGACAGATCTACTATGAATAGAGATGCTATCTTGAGTGGTCCGTGTGTCTTGAATAGTGACTAGAATGTATTGACTGCTAACGCATCTATTGATGAAATCAGAGCAGCGCTATTTGACATAGATAATGACAAATCACCGGGCTCGGATGGTTTCGGCTCTTTCTTCTTCAAACACGCTTGGGATCTAATCAAACACGAGATCATTGAAGCTGAGAATGAATTCTTTGTGAAGGGTCTTTTATTGAAACAATGGAACCATGCAATCGTCGCACTTGTTCCAAAATGCTCGAATGCAACCTCTGGCAATGACTATCGGCCCATTTCTTGTTGCTCAGTGGTATACAAAATCATCTCAAAAATCCTTGTTTGTAGACTGAAGCTAGTGATTGATAAAATTATTGATGGAGCACAAGCTGCTTTTATCCATGGACGTTCTATCGTTGATAAAATTCATTTAGCTCAAGAATTGCTTCGTAAATACGCCCGCAAAAGAGGTTCCCCCAGGTGTATTTTGAAGATAGACATACTAAAATCTTATGACACGGTTGACTGGGATTTCTTGGACGAGGTACTATCTCTTATGAACTTTCCTCCAATATTCATTCGGTGGGTTATGGAATGTGTAACGACTATTTCTTACTCTATTGCTATAAATGGGACTTATCATGGATACTTCATCGGCAAACGAGGCCTTCGACAAGGTGACCCGTTGTCTCCTTTCTTATTTACTCTTTGTATTGAGGTTTTGTCCCGTTCTCTGCATTGCATGTCTCGTTCAACTAAGTTTGGGTTCCATCTGAGGTGTCGTAATGTCCATATCACACATCTTGCCTATGCGGATGACTTCTTGTTATTTTCTCGTGGGGATGTTCGTAGTGTCTCTGTACTTTTTAAGTACTTAGATGCTTTTGGTGATAAGGCGGGTCTGAGGGTCAATTCATTGAAATCAAGTATTTATATGGCCAGTATTGATGATAGTATCAGACATGAAATCCTTCAGCTCTCGGGTTTTGCTCCCGGTACCCACCCTTTTAGATATCTCGGTGTTCCATTAGCGGCTAAGCAGTTGAGATCGTCTGACTACAGTTTACTTGTGGATGCGATTGCTGCAAAAATCAGTTGTTTGCCTAGGAACTCTTTATCTTATGCCGGGAAGACTGAGCTTATCAAATCGGTAAGTCAAGGAGTCTGAGTGTTTTTGATTATCCATCTTGCCTATCCCGATTTGTGTTGTCAACACCATAAAATCTTTGTATAGGAAGTTTGTTTGGCCAACAAAGCATCCACCAATTGCATGGGATGGGTTGTGCAAGCCTTTGGAGGATGGGGGTCTGGGACTCAGAGACTTGCAAGCTTGGAACAAAGCACTTTTGGCTAAAACACTGTGGAAAATACACCTGAAAAAAGACAGCTTGTAGATCCGTTGGGTTAATCACTTTATAGCAGCATTGGAGATGTGTGGCATTGGAGTTGGCGTAGAGATCACTCAGCTTTGATCAAGCAAATCCTTTCTATTCGGGATGAATTAGTGACACACGATTAGGATCGGTTGATGCAGCTATCAGTGAGTTAAACAGTTGGTTCGATGGTAGTCAGGGGATGGGCAGAGCTTACAAATTCTTCGTGAACTCCAGGGGTGGTTGGCCTTGGAAACCACTTCTGGGGAAATCGAGCATCCTTCCCAAGCATAGATTTCTGCTCTGGTCATTTGCACATGGGAAGCTACTCACTCGAGATAGATTGCCATTCGTGGTGGAAAAATCTTGTGTTCTTTGTGATGCGGCGGATGAAACTCTCCTACATCTTTATTTTGATTGTCGTGTCTCTAGGAACATTTGGAATAGCGTTCATATGTGGTTACACATGAAAAAAATTATGGGCTCACCTTCGGCTGTGTTAAGAGCCTTCAGATCCGTCTACAGAGGAAATTCCATACTGTCAAGGATGCGTATTGCGGCCCTAGCAGCAACTGTCTATTACGTATGGATCTTGCGAAATAGAGTTTTATTCGATAATGAAGTTCCTAATGTAGACCAGATTGTTAGGAAGATAAAAATTCACACTTTTATATGTATCCCCAGATCTAGTGATATTATGGATATATTGGAGTAATTGTTTACTTTGCTTCTGTTTCTCTTGGGGATGCCCAGAGTATTTGTACACTGATGTTTTTTTACCTATTTAATGAATGCTAAATTCATTTTAAAAAAAAAAAGAATTATGTATACAGATCCTCGAGCAATTGTGAATGCTCTTGTTTCCCAATCAGAATTAATCCACAGCCGTACATATCTAAAGAGTAGTAGATAAATGAATACGCAAAAGGTTTGTTTTATATGAAATGTAAATATATAGATTATTGTTAAAAGTAAAAATCTACGGTAAAAAGTAAAAATATCAAACTCACAAAATATATTAAACTACACACTTTTATAAAATTTTCTCCACTCAATTGTGTTCTTCTTCACAAATTGAGAAACAAATTTATAGAATTTCTTTGGAAATAATCCAAAAATAAATACATCATTACATACATCATCACACACTAATTTTCAATATTTACGGCTTTTATTTTCAACACAACTATTTATTTTCAACAATTATTATAATTCTATGCAAGCACCAGATATTGACTACTCCAGGCCACCACTGAACTAATCAGAATACGGATTTCCGCCATTTGGTGGACGTTCTGCCTCTCACAAGTCTCGGCTTGGTGTCCCCTGCTGTTTTAACCCCGACCTCGAGCTCGCCCTCTCTCACGACTCCACCGACTTTGTTGGGCCTAAACACCGGAAACCAGAGCTTCTTCCAACTAAAATAACCACCCTGCTTCTTTTTCTCCAACATTTTCTCAATCTGTCTCTCCATAGCCATGCATTGGCTCTGCAGCCTGAGGACATCTTCTTTCAGTCTCTTGATCTCCATTTGTTTCCCGTTCATTTCATGTTTCGAGAGACAACGTGCCGGGTGCTCGAGCCCCGGGATTCCTGGGCTTCTGGCCACACTCAACGATCCGCTCCATTCCAAGTGCCTTGTCACCTTGCTTTGCTCTGAGAGGAGAACTTGGATCACGGCACGAACAGGGAGTCTCTCATTTTGAGCTGCGTGGAGCGACGCCTCTGATGAGAGTTTTCTGCTGTCGATTAGGCTGCAGAGTCTCTTTCTATCTTGCTTCGAAACCCCTGGATGTGCCTAGAGAATAAATATGATCATGTTTTGTTAGCTAGATAAATAAACTTGACAAGTTTGCATAATTATCTGGGTAGTGTCTAATGACTAGGCGTAATCGATCATAAAAACTCTCAGAACGCCATCTACATAATGAAGATTTTGTCTTGGTTAAAATACAAAACTCTCACTGAAGTATCAATTTCAAGACTGTCATTGAAGGGTCGACCGAGGTGAAACTGAGATTTCTAAACTGGATTCAAGTCTGGTAATATAGACTAAGCACCCTTTTTATCAAACAGAAGATAGAGAAAATCACAGCATAACATAAAAAAGCCGGCTTACTTTAAGGTACGTATCAATAGCTCGATACAAGCCATCATCAGTTGAGCGTGCGTGACTAGGAAGCACGCCAGCAAGAGCCACGAATTCTGGCAACATCAAATGCGAATCCAAAGCCGCTTCTGCAAGGTAACAGTCCACAAGTTTCGCCACCTTCAAAAGGGCAGCTCCGGTCCTCGAAACTTTATCCGAACTCACAAATTTCTTCACCAACCGGAGAATTAACTCAACATCAAGAAGTGTAGTACTAGTGTGACTAAAACATGGTATCATCAACTCCTTCAGAGAAGCCTGATCGAGCTGCAAACAAACTCGTTTTTCGAGCTCCACGAGACAATCGGCATCCACGTTCACCATGTTCGCTACACGTAGCATCCGTAACAAGAAGTTACAATGGATTGAATCCTTTTCTTGCGGAAGAATCCCAACCAAAGTTTCAATGAAGAACCTTTTCTTCATCCATGAAGCTGTGATACTTTCAGGGGAGTCTTCGAAGCTGGCTATGGTTCGTTCCGATTCGTCTGCTGCCAAATCTGGAAGCCACTTGGAAGCATAATGAGTGATGATTGAGCCCACTAAGTCTGGTCTCACCCCCTTCCCTTTTATGCTTGAAAGTTTCTTCACAAAGTTATCCAAGTCTAGTATGCAAGCGTCATCGAACCAGATTTCGGTAGCCATTAGTGGTGATAACTTACCTGATAATGTGATAGATTCTGGCAATGCTACTGGCGGTTTCTGCGTTTTGGTAGACATAGCTTGGTCGATTTGTGGGGTGAGAGAAATTCTTTTCTCAAGTACTAATGTGATGCATCTTTTCCCTATTAAAAGAAATTCTTTAACAGCTTCTTATAGTTAGTTAAACATTAGTTACAAAGTGGAGTAGCAAAAAGTAATATCAATAAATTGTAGAGTAGGTCTTTTGTGAGACGGTCTCACGACGGGTCAACCCTACCGATATTCATAATAAAAAGTAATACTTTTTCATGGATAACCCAAATAAGAGATCCGTCCCATAAAATATGATCCGTGAGACCGTCTCACACAAGTTTTTGCCTAAATTATATATATATTATCATAACTCATAATAAATACACTTAATGAGGCCGGACTTTGGCCTAAGAGGTCTCACTCACTTTCTCACGTAAGTGGCTCAATTCCCCATCCCATAGTTTAGGAAATTAAAAAAAAAAACAAAAAATGCACTTGATTGTGTGGCGCCATTTGTTTATGAGGAATGATGAATGAGATAAGATTTCAAAGGAGAGGGGGAGAGATTTCATTTCAAGTCTCCATCAATATTTGTTCCGTGGTGTTTTAATGGATTTTGTTCTTAATACAACAGGATTTTAATGGATTTTGTTCTTAATACAACAGGGAACACGCGATCATGTGTACATTGGAATATTTGCATTATATTCCTTGTATTCTTCTCTCGTTGCATTTCACTCCCAACTGTTGAATATAATTTTGAGAAATTGATTTTTTTGCGATTTTCATCATTTATATTATTAAATTTTAGTTTTATTTTTGTATCTTTCAATTTTCGACAATTTCAGTCATTTTCTATCAAGAGTGTTGATAAGACATTGCGCACATCAGTGTGATGTCGAAAAAAGAATACAATTACAAAAAAATAGAAGTAAAGATATTTGACTAAAACTAATACGAGACTCAAGTATTTTGGGTTCAAATCACCATTCCGGCTCAAGCTCATCTCAAAATATAAACTCTTTTTTAAAATATTAAAAATAAAACATTGGAAATTATAATTGACTCTATTCAGTTAAGTTTCTATGTATATAATATTTACTCTTTTATTTATTTCAAGTCGACACAAATATTAATAACTGAAATGAACATAATGGATATTAATAATAATTCATTAATATTTATTCATACATAAAAATTCCGTAAAATATTCTTATAGATTTTAAGATAGCTTCCGATTTCTATTTTGCCTTTATTATTGTTAGTTAATTTAATTATGTTAGACTATTTATTTTACGCTAAGTTAAGGTTATTGACAAAATAACAGCATTGAGCTGTTACAAGAAACCAGACGCTAGTTTGTTTTTCATGTTTTCGACCGTCGATGCAAAGTCTAGCCGCTCCTGTGTTCTATTCATCATCAGCTACAGATCATCTATCTTCTGACTGTTTTGTATTAAACACAATCCGTTTTTCTCCGACCATCGGTCAGAAATGTTCAAATAAATAAGACACATTATTTCAAACCACTCAGAGATTATCAGTTCAATAATAGTACATTAACAACTTTCGATATGATAGAATGTTTCTCAAAGTGACTTAATTCAAACTACTTTTTCAGAAGCTATGAGCTATAATACGATAAAGCAAATGAGACATTTAATGACATTTATTACAATGTACAATGTTGATAGAGAAAAGTTCGTTCTTTTGAAAAATATTACAAGTGATCGTTGGGAAGCATATCCGGCCGTTGAAGCTTCCCAACTATAAATATGTTGATATAGAATCAAAGAATCTCTCCAAGAATTCTCGCCTGTTACAATCTATATCATCAAGATTTATGAGCACTCTTAAGCGATCACACACTTATTGTTCACTTAGCACAGGCTTATCAGAATACATCCCAAGGATCATTTTGTGCTGATATATCCAACTCAAAACAGTCAAGTCTAACAGTTGAAGTTTTATATTTGTTTTAAAAACTGAGGGTTCTTACATTCAGAGTTGTAAAGTGATCGCTAAAAAATTTTGTTAGGCAATGATAAGTTCTAATTGGAGTGGGTTGTTTTTACAAGACGACGCAAAAGAATAGTCTTTTTAGTTGAAAAATTCTTAAATGAGAGAAAGGGTGACGTAGGAGTTTTATCTCCAAACATATATAAAAATACTTGTTTTATTTTATTACTCACCTTACATTATCTCAAATCTTATTTCAAGTTGTTTCTTGTTAAACGGGTAAATATAGTTCATCACTAGTTAAGCCAGACCATTCCGCACTTACTTATTTTTAGTTGTCTAGTTAGTATAGTCATTCAACAATATTTATTAACAACCTAAAAACTTTTTAAGAACGGTTCAATGTTTAGAAAGTTTTATTATAGTTTATTCACCCCATATAAACTCCAATATGTTTCTAAAAAGTGGTATCAGTGAGGGTTTTTCTTGAACTATGGTATGTCATCACTTATGGTCCAATGAAGATGCTCAAAACAAATACAGCAGTTTCAGTATCTGATGGTGCTCCAAAGTTGATCGAGAAGCACCGGTCTGAATGGAAGACTGAGGATAAAAAAAGGTCAACTTTGATAATGTGGCCAAAGACATTTTGTATAAGACTCTGGACAAGAACTTATTCAGCAAAATAAAAACTTGTACAATAGCCTAATAAATCTAAGAAAAAATGAGCCAACTTTTCGAGGGCAAAGATCAAACCAAAGAAAACAAGTTGATCATTGCAATACAGAAGTTCGATAATGCCAAAATGAAGCGCGTCGATACTCTTAATGAATTTGGTAAATAATACTCAAACTGTGAGATTTATTTGAAGGTACGGTGGCTATGAGAGAGTCCAAGGATCTCAACAAACTCAAGCTACACGACCTTTTTTGCTGACCTTAAACCCTATGAGTTTGAGTTGGGGATCCAAACAAAAGAAGAGCCATCAACTCTTCAACATACCAAAGCTCTAGTCGTCAAACCGTCAGCGAAGAAGCATCTAGAAAAAAATCTACTGACCAAATAAACAATGAGGCCATGTCCTTATTTGTTTAGAAATTTTGAAAATTTATGAAGAAAAATCGATCTAAATTTAATTTTTATCGTAAAAAGTCCAAGCTCATGATAATCAATCTTTTTTTAACCCTAAAATGCAAGGCTATTTCATTGCAGATTGCAACAAGCCAAAGAAAGATAAGAAGTCATTCGAGAAGAGACGGTCCAAAGATGAGAAAAGATTCAATACGAAGAAATAGACCAGAAAGTGCTTGTTGCTGATAAAAGCAAGAGTAAATGGGCTGATTCAGACTCAAAACAATCAAGTTCAGAGATATCTACCAGCGAGAGTGATGATGAGAAAGTCTAGTATAAAAGCCCGAAAATTCGTGTTTGAAAATTTGCGGAAAAATTTAAAATTTTCTTTTTAAAGTAATTAAAATGCCTCATTCACAAATTAATCTGATAAATCAAGTTTAATGTTTAAAATAGCAGTGGAAGAAATTATTGTTCGAAAAATAATAAGTTTAAGTAATCCAACAACTGATAAAAATGTTTGAGCAAAAAAAAATGGTAAATGTTGTAAATGAGGTCCTCGGGTCCCACTACTGCCGACTCGAGCTGGCTCACTGGTCCCCGCCCTTGATCCCAACATCATCAGCACCTACAACAATCAAGTCTAGTGAGTCTAAAGACTCAGCATGCATATATTGTAAATAACGAGTAAATAATATAGTAAAATTTGCATGGGATAAAAATATCGTGTCATGAGACATACGTGAAAATAACTTATCATGATCAATTATAATACGTGCATAACTGAAATGAAAATCACAGTGAAAATGTTTTCTCCTTGGAGCCCTGTAATAAAATGGCATGTCATAAATTTTCTGGTGAGATTATGGTCTACGCAAGTGGCCCCTGCACTGAACGGAACTGAACTGACCGGTAACTGGCGACCGGAACCGGTAACTGAAGACCGTTTGAAGTAATGAACGTCTGATCAGACTAATATCACAGTATACTGGGTGAAACTGAACTGACCGGTAACTGACGACCTGATAATACAATGCTCCCATGATAGTGAAATGGCCACAAGTAATATCGCATAAATCTAAGAAATGAATATTTTATATTGTTATGCACGTAATATAATTAAATGGCATAATTAAATATTCTGTATTATTTTACCACATGGATTGGATCGTTCCCAGGCTCGCTGTGACCTAAATTTAACATGAAAAATATGCAAATGATTTTCTGGACCAAGCTTTGTAATTGACTCCAAAAACAAGACAATTACGCCCAATGACTCCGTATTAAATCATGACTCCGTACCAACCCGAACCAACACCGAACCATCATTTATTCATGATTAAAATACGCTTAAAATGATGGAGTAATGCTCCAAAATTGATAAGGGCCGAAATTTTTGTGAATGGAGGCCAAAACATGAAACGCTCTTTCGAGAGTCAATTTGGCACATCGCACCGTAATTTCTGGTACGCTCTCAAAAATGATCCGACTCACAAACGGCAAAAAACATGACTTTTCCAACTTGATGAGGCACTGTCCAGTCCAAGGCCATAGGCTAAAAGCCAACTGAGAACTCGAACGAGCCACTGAACCGACGCAGCAAGTTGCTGGCTGTGCTTTGGTTTCCTTGCGTCGTTTGCAAGGATAATGGCCATTGGGCTTGAACCACCTACCAGAACCTCTTACCAACATCCTAAGGAATGATTTGAACCATGGCTAAGGGCCCTAGGCCAGCCACAATTCACATCACACCAGAAACCAACCATACGTCCCAACCGAGCCCAACTTCTGCGCGTGGGATGTTGCTGTGGTTCTTGTTGTCATGGACCATTCCAGTGGCCATTTGGTTGACCATGACATGATCTAGACATCCAAAGGTAGGGTGTGAACCGTGGCTAAGGGTCATAGGCCAACCAAGATCCACACCGTTCCACAAAAACCGAATGTTACACTTGCTGTAAAATGAGAAGGCCGAAGGGGGAAGGGGTTGTTCTTGTGTTTTGATTTGAAAACCGATGCAATCATGGAACAAGCATCAAAAAGGCGACTTGGTCACGTCTTAGACATGCTAGGGAGGTGTTCTAACCATGGCTATAGGCCCCTAGGGCAGCCAAGATAAGAAACATCAACCCTTGACAGCAACCAAGAAAATCGAATGCAAAAAGGGACACGCTTGGGGAGTTGCTGTCATTTCTGAATTTCAGCGTGTATGGGGCTTGAACCGATGGACCAACATGATCCTAATACACCCTAACACATGTCTAGGTGCAGCCTTGGGAAGAGCCGAAAATTCCTGTGCAGATTTTTCTTTGAAAGTTGCTGTCCAAATTCGGTTTTGCCATGGAAATCATGATCATGTAATGTTTAAAAATGTTAATATGACTTGATTGAAGGGTCAAAGAAAAATATAAACATGCCTTGGATTTTTGTTTTGAAGAAAACAAAAGATACGACGACGCGGTGCGGAGGAGGCTGAGTGTTCTTCGCTTCCTTGTTTCTACTCGATTTTTCTCCCTACTTTCCTCTAGCTAGAACTTGATTGTTCTCTATTGAAGGGGACTGGATTTTCGAGAATATGGAGGGGGAAAAATGGTTTGGGAATGAATTGAAAGTTTACTAATAGATGGGAGATTAGAAGGGTAAGATAAAATCTTTTCTATCCTAGAGTTGAGAGATAAAGGGGGTGATTGATATCAAGAGATTTTTGAGGGATGATCACGAGTGCACATGTTCGACTTTAGGGTCTAGGTACAAGGGAAGAATTGCTTAATTATTTATTTGGTAGAGATTTAAAAAAAATGGGGAGGATATCTACCTAGAACAAGATCATGGAAAGATAATAAGGAAATGAATTGTCCAACAAATAAATTCTTTTAAAATATAAAGGAGGGCCGATTTTCTCATTAAAAAGGGAGAGGAATATTGCTAGATAAACATGGTAGAAAATTACTTAATTAATTTATTTGTTAGTGATTTAAAAGTTGGGAGAATATCTTCCTAGAAAAAGTTATGGTGAGATAATTAGAAGATAAATTTTCCACCTAATGAAATCTTTTAAAATTAGAGGAGGGGCCGATTTTATGAAGTAAAATAGAGTAGGGAATTGCTTAATTATTAATTAAATGAGGATTTAAGATTAAGAGATTATCTACCATGAAATGGATATGGAAAGGAATCAAAGTTGAAGTGTAAATCAAAAAGACTAAATCTTTTAAAAATGAGAAGGGGTGGCCGAAAATCTTAAGAAAATAAAGGGAAAATATTTCTTAAATATTAAATTTTAAATCTCTAGTGTTTTATCTACCCATTAAATATTTTAAAGAATTAAGGAATTAATTATTGAACTTTATTTACTACTTAACTCAACTTATTTAGATAATTCCTTAAACCTTCTTTTACATTAAATTAACTTATTATTTAACTTAAATAAATTCTAGGGATATTTCTTAACATTAAAATTTATCTCTTTACTCCAACTCCAGTCCGGCCTCACTTAATTTACTGAAAGCTAATAATTAAACTACTGCATGAAATAAATAAATTTAAAGAAGAGAATTTAAATACTCATGCAATAAAATCATTTTAATTTAAAGACTAGGAATTATGCATGACTTATACGTAGTCTAATTTACGGGTTCTACAATCCTTCTCCCCTTAAAAGAAATTTCGTCCTCGAAATTAGAACTCACCGAATAGTTCCGGATACCGACTCCTCATCTCTGGCTCAGATTCCCATGTAGCTTCCTCCTCTGAATGGTTGAGCCATTTGACCTTCACTCGCTTAACCAGCTTGTTTCGAAGCTTCTTCTCCTGTCTGTCTAAGATCTGCACTGGTCTCTCCTCATAAGACAGGTTCGGAGTAAGCTGTAACAGCTCAAAATTCAAGACATGCGAAGGATTTGTCATATACTTCCTCAGCATGGAGACGTGGAACACATTGTGTACTCCAGCCAGATTCGGCGGAAGAGCAACACGATAAGCTAGCGTCCCAACTCTGTCAAGGATCTCAAATGGTCCAATGAATCTCGAACAGAGCTTCCCTTTCTTTCCAAATCGCATGACACCCTTCATAGGTGCTACTTTCACAAAGACATGGTCGCCCACGGCGAACTCTAAATCTCTCCTCCGCTGGTCCCCATAACTCTTCTGTCGACTCTGAGAAGTCATCATCCTGTCACGGATCTGGGCTACTATATCGACAGTCTGCTGAATAATCTCTGGACCCAACTCGGCTCTCTCTCCTACCTCATCCCAATAAACAGGAGATCTACACTTGCGACCATACAATGCTTCATACGGAGCCATTCCTATAGACGACTGAAAGCTGTTGTTATAGGTGAACTCCACTAATGGCAAGTTCGACTCCCAACTCCTGGAGAAATCGATAACACAAGCACGGAGAAGATCCTCCAAAATCTGAATGACTCGTTCTGACTGCCCATCTGTCTGAGGGTGGAAAGCTGTGCTGAACAGCAACTTCGTACCCATCGTCGAATGCAAACTCTTCTAAAATGAGGAAGTGAATCTAGGGTCTCTGTCAGACACGATAGAAACTGGAATACCATGAAGTCGGACTATCTCCCAGATATACAACTCAGCATATTGAACCATGGTGAAATTCGTCTTGATAGGCAAGAAGTGCGCTGATTTGGTAAGACGATCGACAATCACCCAGATAGCATTAGATCCTCTGACTGACTTCGGTAAACCGGTCACAAAGTCCATGGTAACATTCTCCCACTTCCACTCGGGAATAAGGAGAGGCTTGAGCAAACCCGCTGGTCTCTGATGCTCTACCTTCACTAACTGACAAGTCAGACACTCGGATACAAAGCGTCTGATATCTTTCTTCATTCCTGACCACCAGTACAATAATTGCAGGTCTTTGTACATCTTCGTACTCCATGGATGAATAGAGTACGGCAACATATGGGCCTCTGATAGAATATCTGCTCGGATAGAATCACTGCTAGGAACCCATATCCTGTCTCGGTATCTCACAATACCGTCACTAACTGAATACAAGCCATTGTCCTTGGCCTCATCTCTCTGCTTCCACTTTGCCAACTGCTCATCTGCTGGCTGACCACTGCGAATACGGTCAATGAGAGAAGACTGGATCGTCAAGGTGGATAGACGGGGAACTCTACCTTGAGGATATGCCTCTAGATCAAACCCCTGCATCTCAGACTGAAGAGGTCTCTGAATCGTCAGATGGGCCATCACTGCAACTTTCCTGCTCAACGCATCCGCGACTACATTAGCCTTACCCGGGTGGTAGCTAATGTCACAATCATAATCTTTCACAAGCTCCAACCATCGCCTTTGACGCATATCCAGCTCTTTTTGCGTAAAGAAATACTTGAGGCTGTTATGGTCGGTAAAAATCTGGCACTTCTCATCGTACAAATAATGCCTCCAGATCTTCAAAGCAAATACAACGGCTGNCCATAAAATATGATCCGTGAGACCGTCTCACACAAGTTTTTGCCTAAATTATATATATATTATCATAACTCATAATAAATACACTTAATGAGGCCGGACTTTGGCCTAAGAGGTCTCACTCACTTTCTCACGTAAGTGGCTCAATTCCCCATCCCATAGTTTAGGAAATTAAAAAAAAAAACAAAAAATGCACTTGATTGTGTGGCGCCATTTGTTTATGAGGAATGATGAATGAGATAAGATTTCAAAGGAGAGGGGGAGAGATTTCATTTCAAGTCTCCATCAATATTTGTTCCGTGGTGTTTTAATGGATTTTGTTCTTAATACAACAGGATTTTAATGGATTTTGTTCTTAATACAACAGGGAACACGCGATCATGTGTACATTGGAATATTTGCATTATATTCCTTGTATTCTTCTCTCGTTGCATTTCACTCCCAACTGTTGAATATAATTTTGAGAAATTGATTTTTTTGCGATTTTCATCATTTATATTATTAAATTTTAGTTTTATTTTTGTATCTTTCAATTTTCGACAATTTCAGTCATTTTCTATCAAGAGTGTTGATAAGACATTGCGCACATCAGTGTGATGTCGAAAAAAGAATACAATTACAAAAAAATAGAAGTAAAGATATTTGACTAAAACTAATACGAGACTCAAGTATTTTGGGTTCAAATCACCATTCCGGCTCAAGCTCATCTCAAAATATAAACTCTTTTTTAAAATATTAAAAATAAAACATTGGAAATTATAATTGACTCTATTCAGTTAAGTTTCTATGTATATAATATTTACTCTTTTATTTATTTCAAGTCGACACAAATATTAATAACTGAAATGAACATAATGGATATTAATAATAATTCATTAATATTTATTCATACATAAAAATTCCGTAAAATATTCTTATAGATTTTAAGATAGCTTCCGATTTCTATTTTGCCTTTATTATTGTTAGTTAATTTAATTATGTTAGACTATTTATTTTACGCTAAGTTAAGGTTATTGACAAAATAACAGCATTGAGCTGTTACAAGAAACCAGACGCTAGTTTGTTTTTCATGTTTTCGACCGTCGATGCAAAGTCTAGCCGCTCCTGTGTTCTATTCATCATCAGCTACAGATCATCTATCTTCTGACTGTTTTGTATTAAACACAATCCGTTTTTCTCCGACCATCGGTCAGAAATGTTCAAATAAATAAGACACATTATTTCAAACCACTCAGAGATTATCAGTTCAATAATAGTACATTAACAACTTTCGATATGATAGAATGTTTCTCAAAGTGACTTAATTCAAACTACTTTTTCAGAAGCTATGAGCTATAATACGATAAAGCAAATGAGACATTTAATGACATTTATTACAATGTACAATGTTGATAGAGAAAAGTTCGTTCTTTTGAAAAATATTACAAGTGATCGTTGGGAAGCATATCCGGCCGTTGAAGCTTCCCAACTATAAATATGTTGATATAGAATCAAAGAATCTCTCCAAGAATTCTCGCCTGTTACAATCTATATCATCAAGATTTATGAGCACTCTTAAGCGATCACACACTTATTGTTCACTTAGCACAGGCTTATCAGAATACATCCCAAGGATCATTTTGTGCTGATATATCCAACTCAAAACAGTCAAGTCTAACAGTTGAAGTTTTATATTTGTTTTAAAAACTGAGGGTTCTTACATTCAGAGTTGTAAAGTGATCGCTAAAAAATTTTGTTAGGCAATGATAAGTTCTAATTGGAGTGGGTTGTTTTTACAAGACGACGCAAAAGAATAGTCTTTTTAGTTGAAAAATTCTTAAATGAGAGAAAGGGTGACGTAGGAGTTTTATCTCCAAACATATATAAAAATACTTGTTTTATTTTATTACTCACCTTACATTATCTCAAATCTTATTTCAAGTTGTTTCTTGTTAAACGGGTAAATATAGTTCATCACTAGTTAAGCCAGACCATTCCGCACTTACTTATTTTTAGTTGTCTAGTTAGTATAGTCATTCAACAATATTTATTAACAACCTAAAAACTTTTTAAGAACGGTTCAATGTTTAGAAAGTTTTATTATAGTTTATTCACCCCATATAAACTCCAATATGTTTCTAAAAAGTGGTATCAGTGAGGGTTTTTCTTGAACTATGGTATGTCATCACTTATGGTCCAATGAAGATGCTCAAAACAAATACAGCAGTTTCAGTATCTGATGGTGCTCCAAAGTTGATCGAGAAGCACCGGTCTGAATGGAAGACTGAGGATAAAAAAAGGTCAACTTTGATAATGTGGCCAAAGACATTTTGTATAAGACTCTGGACAAGAACTTATTCAGCAAAATAAAAACTTGTACAATAGCCTAATAAATCTAAGAAAAAATGAGCCAACTTTTCGAGGGCAAAGATCAAACCAAAGAAAACAAGTTGATCATTGCAATACAGAAGTTCGATAATGCCAAAATGAAGCGCGTCGATACTCTTAATGAATTTGGTAAATAATACTCAAACTGTGAGATTTATTTGAAGGTACGGTGGCTATGAGAGAGTCCAAGGATCTCAACAAACTCAAGCTACACGACCTTTTTTGCTGACCTTAAACCCTATGAGTTTGAGTTGGGGATCCAAACAAAAGAAGAGCCATCAACTCTTCAACATACCAAAGCTCTAGTCGTCAAACCGTCAGCGAAGAAGCATCTAGAAAAAAATCTACTGACCAAATAAACAATGAGGCCATGTCCTTATTTGTTTAGAAATTTTGAAAATTTATGAAGAAAAATCGATCTAAATTTAATTTTTATCGTAAAAAGTCCAAGCTCATGATAATCAATCTTTTTTTAACCCTAAAATGCAAGGCTATTTCATTGCAGATTGCAACAAGCCAAAGAAAGATAAGAAGTCATTCGAGAAGAGACGGTCCAAAGATGAGAAAAGATTCAATACGAAGAAATAGACCAGAAAGTGCTTGTTGCTGATAAAAGCAAGAGTAAATGGGCTGATTCAGACTCAAAACAATCAAGTTCAGAGATATCTACCAGCGAGAGTGATGATGAGAAAGTCTAGTATAAAAGCCCGAAAATTCGTGTTTGAAAATTTGCGGAAAAATTTAAAATTTTCTTTTTAAAGTAATTAAAATGCCTCATTCACAAATTAATCTGATAAATCAAGTTTAATGTTTAAAATAGCAGTGGAAGAAATTATTGTTCGAAAAATAATAAGTTTAAGTAATCCAACAACTGATAAAAATGTTTGAGCAAAAAAAAATGGTAAATGTTGTAAATGAGGTCCTCGGGTCCCACTACTGCCGACTCGAGCTGGCTCACTGGTCCCCGCCCTTGATCCCAACATCATCAGCACCTACAACAATCAAGTCTAGTGAGTCTAAAGACTCAGCATGCATATATTGTAAATAACGAGTAAATAATATAGTAAAATTTGCATGGGATAAAAATATCGTGTCATGAGACATACGTGAAAATAACTTATCATGATCAATTATAATACGTGCATAACTGAAATGAAAATCACAGTGAAAATGTTTTCTCCTTGGAGCCCTGTAATAAAATGGCATGTCATAAATTTTCTGGTGAGATTATGGTCTACGCAAGTGGCCCCTGCACTGAACGGAACTGAACTGACCGGTAACTGGCGACCGGAACCGGTAACTGAAGACCGTTTGAAGTAATGAACGTCTGATCAGACTAATATCACAGTATACTGGGTGAAACTGAACTGACCGGTAACTGACGACCTGATAATACAATGCTCCCATGATAGTGAAATGGCCACAAGTAATATCGCATAAATCTAAGAAATGAATATTTTATATTGTTATGCACGTAATATAATTAAATGGCATAATTAAATATTCTGTATTATTTTACCACATGGATTGGATCGTTCCCAGGCTCGCTGTGACCTAAATTTAACATGAAAAATATGCAAATGATTTTCTGGACCAAGCTTTGTAATTGACTCCAAAAACAAGACAATTACGCCCAATGACTCCGTATTAAATCATGACTCCGTACCAACCCGAACCAACACCGAACCATCATTTATTCATGATTAAAATACGCTTAAAATGATGGAGTAATGCTCCAAAATTGATAAGGGCCGAAATTTTTGTGAATGGAGGCCAAAACATGAAACGCTCTTTCGAGAGTCAATTTGGCACATCGCACCGTAATTTCTGGTACGCTCTCAAAAATGATCCGACTCACAAACGGCAAAAAACATGACTTTTCCAACTTGATGAGGCACTGTCCAGTCCAAGGCCATAGGCTAAAAGCCAACTGAGAACTCGAACGAGCCACTGAACCGACGCAGCAAGTTGCTGGCTGTGCTTTGGTTTCCTTGCGTCGTTTGCAAGGATAATGGCCATTGGGCTTGAACCACCTACCAGAACCTCTTACCAACATCCTAAGGAATGATTTGAACCATGGCTAAGGGCCCTAGGCCAGCCACAATTCACATCACACCAGAAACCAACCATACGTCCCAACCGAGCCCAACTTCTGCGCGTGGGATGTTGCTGTGGTTCTTGTTGTCATGGACCATTCCAGTGGCCATTTGGTTGACCATGACATGATCTAGACATCCAAAGGTAGGGTGTGAACCGTGGCTAAGGGTCATAGGCCAACCAAGATCCACACCGTTCCACAAAAACCGAATGTTACACTTGCTGTAAAATGAGAAGGCCGAAGGGGGAAGGGGTTGTTCTTGTGTTTTGATTTGAAAACCGATGCAATCATGGAACAAGCATCAAAAAGGCGACTTGGTCACGTCTTAGACATGCTAGGGAGGTGTTCTAACCATGGCTATAGGCCCCTAGGGCAGCCAAGATAAGAAACATCAACCCTTGACAGCAACCAAGAAAATCGAATGCAAAAAGGGACACGCTTGGGGAGTTGCTGTCATTTCTGAATTTCAGCGTGTATGGGGCTTGAACCGATGGACCAACATGATCCTAATACACCCTAACACATGTCTAGGTGCAGCCTTGGGAAGAGCCGAAAATTCCTGTGCAGATTTTTCTTTGAAAGTTGCTGTCCAAATTCGGTTTTGCCATGGAAATCATGATCATGTAATGTTTAAAAATGTTAATATGACTTGATTGAAGGGTCAAAGAAAAATATAAACATGCCTTGGATTTTTGTTTTGAAGAAAACAAAAGATACGACGACGCGGTGCGGAGGAGGCTGAGTGTTCTTCGCTTCCTTGTTTCTACTCGATTTTTCTCCCTACTTTCCTCTAGCTAGAACTTGATTGTTCTCTATTGAAGGGGACTGGATTTTCGAGAATATGGAGGGGGAAAAATGGTTTGGGAATGAATTGAAAGTTTACTAATAGATGGGAGATTAGAAGGGTAAGATAAAATCTTTTCTATCCTAGAGTTGAGAGATAAAGGGGGTGATTGATATCAAGAGATTTTTGAGGGATGATCACGAGTGCACATGTTCGACTTTAGGGTCTAGGTACAAGGGAAGAATTGCTTAATTATTTATTTGGTAGAGATTTAAAAAAAATGGGGAGGATATCTACCTAGAACAAGATCATGGAAAGATAATAAGGAAATGAATTGTCCAACAAATAAATTCTTTTAAAATATAAAGGAGGGCCGATTTTCTCATTAAAAAGGGAGAGGAATATTGCTAGATAAACATGGTAGAAAATTACTTAATTAATTTATTTGTTAGTGATTTAAAAGTTGGGAGAATATCTTCCTAGAAAAAGTTATGGTGAGATAATTAGAAGATAAATTTTCCACCTAATGAAATCTTTTAAAATTAGAGGAGGGGCCGATTTTATGAAGTAAAATAGAGTAGGGAATTGCTTAATTATTAATTAAATGAGGATTTAAGATTAAGAGATTATCTACCATGAAATGGATATGGAAAGGAATCAAAGTTGAAGTGTAAATCAAAAAGACTAAATCTTTTAAAAATGAGAAGGGGTGGCCGAAAATCTTAAGAAAATAAAGGGAAAATATTTCTTAAATATTAAATTTTAAATCTCTAGTGTTTTATCTACCCATTAAATATTTTAAAGAATTAAGGAATTAATTATTGAACTTTATTTACTACTTAACTCAACTTATTTAGATAATTCCTTAAACCTTCTTTTACATTAAATTAACTTATTATTTAACTTAAATAAATTCTAGGGATATTTCTTAACATTAAAATTTATCTCTTTACTCCAACTCCAGTCCGGCCTCACTTAATTTACTGAAAGCTAATAATTAAACTACTGCATGAAATAAATAAATTTAAAGAAGAGAATTTAAATACTCATGCAATAAAATCATTTTAATTTAAAGACTAGGAATTATGCATGACTTATACGTAGTCTAATTTACGGGTTCTACAATCCTTCTCCCCTTAAAAGAAATTTCGTCCTCGAAATTAGAACTCACCGAATAGTTCCGGATACCGACTCCTCATCTCTGGCTCAGATTCCCATGTAGCTTCCTCCTCTGAATGGTTGAGCCATTTGACCTTCACTCGCTTAACCAGCTTGTTTCGAAGCTTCTTCTCCTGTCTGTCTAAGATCTGCACTGGTCTCTCCTCATAAGACAGGTTCGGAGTAAGCTGTAACAGCTCAAAATTCAAGACATGCGAAGGATTTGTCATATACTTCCTCAGCATGGAGACGTGGAACACATTGTGTACTCCAGCCAGATTCGGCGGAAGAGCAACACGATAAGCTAGCGTCCCAACTCTGTCAAGGATCTCAAATGGTCCAATGAATCTCGAACAGAGCTTCCCTTTCTTTCCAAATCGCATGACACCCTTCATAGGTGCTACTTTCACAAAGACATGGTCGCCCACGGCGAACTCTAAATCTCTCCTCCGCTGGTCCCCATAACTCTTCTGTCGACTCTGAGAAGTCATCATCCTGTCACGGATCTGGGCTACTATATCGACAGTCTGCTGAATAATCTCTGGACCCAACTCGGCTCTCTCTCCTACCTCATCCCAATAAACAGGAGATCTACACTTGCGACCATACAATGCTTCATACGGAGCCATTCCTATAGACGACTGAAAGCTGTTGTTATAGGTGAACTCCACTAATGGCAAGTTCGACTCCCAACTCCTGGAGAAATCGATAACACAAGCACGGAGAAGATCCTCCAAAATCTGAATGACTCGTTCTGACTGCCCATCTGTCTGAGGGTGGAAAGCTGTGCTGAACAGCAACTTCGTACCCATCGTCGAATGCAAACTCTTCTAAAATGAGGAAGTGAATCTAGGGTCTCTGTCAGACACGATAGAAACTGGAATACCATGAAGTCGGACTATCTCCCAGATATACAACTCAGCATATTGAACCATGGTGAAATTCGTCTTGATAGGCAAGAAGTGCGCTGATTTGGTAAGACGATCGACAATCACCCAGATAGCATTAGATCCTCTGACTGACTTCGGTAAACCGGTCACAAAGTCCATGGTAACATTCTCCCACTTCCACTCGGGAATAAGGAGAGGCTTGAGCAAACCCGCTGGTCTCTGATGCTCTACCTTCACTAACTGACAAGTCAGACACTCGGATACAAAGCGTCTGATATCTTTCTTCATTCCTGACCACCAGTACAATAATTGCAGGTCTTTGTACATCTTCGTACTCCATGGATGAATAGAGTACGGCAACATATGGGCCTCTGATAGAATATCTGCTCGGATAGAATCACTGCTAGGAACCCATATCCTGTCTCGGTATCTCACAATACCGTCACTAACTGAATACAAGCCATTGTCCTTGGCCTCATCTCTCTGCTTCCACTTTGCCAACTGCTCATCTGCTGGCTGACCACTGCGAATACGGTCAATGAGAGAAGACTGGATCGTCAAGGTGGATAGACGGGGAACTCTACCTTGAGGATATGCCTCTAGATCAAACCCCTGCATCTCAGACTGAAGAGGTCTCTGAATCGTCAGATGGGCCATCACTGCAACTTTCCTGCTCAACGCATCCGCGACTACATTAGCCTTACCCGGGTGGTAGCTAATGTCACAATCATAATCTTTCACAAGCTCCAACCATCGCCTTTGACGCATATCCAGCTCTTTTTGCGTAAAGAAATACTTGAGGCTGTTATGGTCGGTAAAAATCTGGCACTTCTCATCGTACAAATAATGCCTCCAGATCTTCAAAGCAAATACAACGGCTGCCAACTCTAGATCATGGGTAGGGTAATTCTTCTCATGAGTCTTCAACTGACGAGAAGCATATGCTATCACCTTCCCATGCTGCATCAATACTGCGCCAAGACCGAGCTTCGAAGCATCGGTATATAGAACAAACTCACCGGGCCCTGATGGCATGGCCAAAACTGGTGCTGAGGTAAGAGCTTGCTTCAAAGTATCGAAGCTCTTCTGACACTCCTCGCTCCACACAAATTTAACATTCTTCTTGGTCAATGATGTGAGTGGAACGGCAATAGAGGAGAATCTCTTAATGAACTTCCGATAATATCCTGCTAACCCAAGAAAACTGCGGATCTCTGATGCATTCTGCGGCACAACCCAATCTCTGACTGCGGCAACTTTCGCTGGGTCTACCTCAATACCACTGCTAGAAACAATATGGCCTAAGAACGCCACCTTCTCCAACCAGAATTCGCATTTACTGAACTTTGCGAATAATTTGTACTTCTGCAAGGTCTGCAACACTGTGGTCAGATGTCTGCCGTGATCCTCCTGATTCTTCGAGAAGACGAGAATGTCGTCTATGAATACTATCACAAACTGATCAAGGTACGGCTGAAATACGCGATTCATGAGATCCATGAAGATCGCTGGCGCATTCGTCAAACCGAACGGCATCACAAGGGAACTCGTAGTGGCCATAACGAGTCCTGAAAGCAGTCTTGGAAACATCAGCATCTCTCACCCTCAACTGGTGATAACCGGACCGCAGATCAATCTTGGAGAATACCGAAGCTCCCTGCAACTGATCAAATAGATCCTCAATCCGCGGAAGTGGGTACTTGTTCTTCACTGTAACCCTGTTCAACTCCCGGTAGTCAATACAAAGCCTCATCGTGCCTTCTTTCTTCTTCACAAATAAGACTGGCGCGCCCCACGGTGAAAAACTCGGGCGAATGAACTCCTTATCAAGAAGTTCCTGAATCTGCTTCTTTAGTTCTGCCATCTCTGTCGGCGCTAGTCGGTACGGTGCTTTGAAGATCGGAGTCGTACCTGGCATAAGCTCGATAGAAAACTCCACCTCTCTCTCGGGTGGCATACCAGAGACGTCCTCAGGAAAAACTTCTAAGAAATCTCTAACAATCGGAACATCTGCGGCTAACCGACTGGGTGTCTCGGGGACAGATATAAAAGTTGCTAAAAACGCTCGACACCCTCTATGCATGAGCTTCCTAGCCTGGACATAAGGAATAATGCGCGGTAAGGGAAAGTACCTGTCCGGCTCGAATAAGAACTGCGTCATTAAGGAGATCGGACTAGAACAGATCTCCGCTGGAAGTCAATCAAAACTCTGTTCCGCAATAGCCAATCCATCCCTAGTATGATGTCAAACTCTGGCATCGGCAACACGATCAGATCCGCATAAACGAGGTTGCCATGGAGATCAAGATCTATGTCTCGGATCACATTGGTAGCTGCCATCTCCTCACCAGAAGGCAATACTACTGAATAGGCTACATCTAGTCCAACGGTCTGGACCTTGAGGAAATTAGCAAAGACCTCCGAAATAAATGAGTGGGTGGCCCCTGAATCTATCAAGGCCTTCATACCGGAACCAGATATAAAAATTCTCCCTGAAAGATCGGAACTCTAAGTTTAACCCAATAGTTACAAGAACTAAACTTATAGACATGCAAAGGCCAGAGTTCTTCTATCCTAATTCCCGAAAATAATATTGAGTAGAGCATGCAATCCTATCGCAATTCTAAGTTCAAAAAAATATTAACCATGATTCCCAAAACATCGAATTTCAAATATAACTCAAAGCGTTAATATACCTGTCATAAGCATGGTTTCTGGGTTCGTCTCCATAGCATGGAGAGCGAAAACTCTGCCTTGGGTAGGCAGATTCCTCTGAGGGCACTGTAGAAGTAAGTGGTCTGGACTACCACGCTTATAACACTTCCCTGAACCAAAATACATGCTCCAGGATGGCGGCGTGAGCATTTAGGGCAAACTGGGTGCTCAACAGTCCTCGGGGCTGGGCGTCCCCGCTGCTGGCCTCTATTTCTAGGCGGCCCGTGAAAAGGCCTCTTGTTCTGCTGCTGATGCTGCTGAGGAGGAGGGCGGTGTGGTACCTGGACTGGGCGCTTGCCCTGGCTGTCTCTCTCGATATCACGCTGATCCTGCTCTGCGGCTAGAGCTTTGGATGCAGCGACCTCATAAGTAGTAAGGTCATACACCCTAACATCCCGGCGCAAGATCGGCCGTAGAACCACCAGGAAATGCATCAACTTAGCTTTAGCATCATTCGCGATCAGGGGCACAAAATGACAACCCCTCTCAAACTTACGGATGAAGTCCGTAATAGTCATATCTCCTTGTCTCAGGCTCATGAACTCAGTGGTCAACCTGGTGCGCACTTCCTCAGTAAAATATTTGGAGTAGAATACCACCATGAAGCGCGCCCAACTCAGCGTAGCCAAGTTCAGGGCTACTGATGCTCCTTCTCACCATAAGCGGGCATCTCCTCCGAATAAGTAGCTGGCACATCGGACTCTGTCTGCATCTCCAAGCTCCCTGAACTCGAAGATAACCTCGAGGGACTTGATCCAGCCCTCGGCAATCATGGGGTCTGTCGTCCCTGAAAACTCCTTAGGACGCATCTTCATGAATCTCTCGTAGACAGCCTCAGGCCCTGTCGGCCTGTTCGCCACAGCATTGTTCCCCGCAAACTGTGCGACGAACTGAGTCATCCCAGCTAGCATCTGGGCATTCATATTTGGTGGAGGGTGTGGAGGTCCGTTCCTCTCCTGTCTCTGCTCCTCCCTGTCCTCATGACGAGGCTCATCATCACCTCTCGGGCGTCCAACTTGGCGTCTAGGAGGCATACTGTTCCATATATAACCCATACGTAACCAACATGCATAATTCCATAATTTATTTAAATGTAAAAAAAATACTCAACGATTAAAATCTGAACGTAAAAATACTTCATGAGAACATGCAGTTAAACTAATTCCGGCTTTAAATAAAATGCATGAATGTAAAACTTACAGACCAAAGACGTGACTTTGTGAGCTTCTGGAGGTCAGTAGTAGTGCAACCCTTTACAGAATCATTGCTCTGATACCAGCTATAATGGCCCGAAAATTCGTGTTTGAAAATTTGCGGAAAAATTTAAAATTTTCTTTTTAAAGTAATTAAAATACCTCATTCAAAAATTAATCTGATAATTCAAGTTTAATGTTAAAAATAGCAGTGGAAGAAATTATTGTTCGCAAAATAACAAGTTTAAGTAATCCAACAACTGATAAAAATATTTGAACATAAAAAAATGGTAAATGCTGTAAATGAGGTCCTCGGGTCCCACTACTGCCGACTCGAGCTGGCTCACTGGTCCCCGCCCNTTAATCTGATAAATCAAGTTTAATGTTTAAAATAGCAGTGGAAGAAATTATTGTTCGAAAAATAATAAGTTTAAGTAATCCAACAACTGATAAAAATGTTTGAGCAAAAAAAAATGGTAAATGTTGTAAATGAGGTCCTCGGGTCCCACTACTGCCGACTCGAGCTGGCTCACTGGTCCCCGCCCTCGATCCCAACATCATCAGCACCTACAACAATCAAGTCTAGTGAGTCTAAAGACTCAGCATGCATATATTGTAAATAACGAGTAAATAATATAGTAAAATTTGCATGGGATAAAAATATCATGTCATGAGGCATACGTGAAAATAACTTATCATGATCAATTATAATGCGTGTATTACTTAAATGAAAATCACAGTGAAAATGTTTGCTCCTTGGAGCCCTGTAATAAAATGGCATGTCATAAATTTTCTGGTGAGATTATGGTCTACGCAAGTGGCCCCNGTGTCATGAGACATACGTGAAAATAACTTATCATGATCAATTATAATACGTGCATAACTGAAATGAAAATCACAGTGAAAATGTTTTCTCCTTGGAGCCCTGTAATAAAATGGCATGTCATAAATTTTCTGGTGAGATTATGGTCTACGCAAGTGGCCCCTGCACTGAACGGAACTGAACTGACCGGTAACTGGCGACCGGAACCGGTAACTGAAGACCGTTTGAAGTAATGAACGTCTGATCAGACTAATATCACAGTATACTGGGTGAAACTGAACTGACCGGTAACTGACGACCTGATAATACAATGCTCCCATGATAGTGAAATGGCCACAAGTAATATCGCATAAATCTAAGAAATGAATATTTTATATTGTTATGCACGTAATATAATTAAATGGCATAATTAAATATTCTGTATTATTTTACCACATGGATTGGATCGTTCCCAGGCTCGCTGTGACCTAAATTTAACATGAAAAATATGCAAATGATTTTCTGGACCAAGCTTTGTAATTGACTCCAAAAACAAGACAATTACGCCCAATGACTCCGTATTAAATCATGACTCCGTACCAACCCGAACCAACACCGAACCATCATTTATTCATGATTAAAATACGCTTAAAATGATGGAGTAATGCTCCAAAATTGATAAGGGCCGAAATTTTTGTGAATGGAGGCCAAAACATGAAACGCTCTTTCGAGAGTCAATTTGGCACATCGCACCGTAATTTCTGGTACGCTCTCAAAAATGATCCGACTCACAAACGGCAAAAAACATGACTTTTCCAACTTGATGAGGCACTGTCCAGTCCAAGGCCATAGGCTAAAAGCCAACTGAGAACTCGAACGAGCCACTGAACCGACGCAGCAAGTTGCTGGCTGTGCTTTGGTTTCCTTGCGTCGTTTGCAAGGATAATGGCCATTGGGCTTGAACCACCTACCAGAACCTCTTACCAACATCCTAAGGAATGATTTGAACCATGGCTAAGGGCCCTAGGCCAGCCACAATTCACATCACACCAGAAACCAACCATACGTCCCAACCGAGCCCAACTTCTGCGCGTGGGATGTTGCTGTGGTTCTTGTTGTCATGGACCATTCCAGTGGCCATTTGGTTGACCATGACATGATCTAGACATCCAAAGGTAGGGTGTGAACCGTGGCTAAGGGTCATAGGCCAACCAAGATCCACACCGTTCCACAAAAACCGAATGTTACACTTGCTGTAAAATGAGAAGGCCGAAGGGGGAAGGGGTTGTTCTTGTGTTTTGATTTGAAAACCGATGCAATCATGGAACAAGCATCAAAAAGGCGACTTGGTCACGTCTTAGACATGCTAGGGAGGTGTTCTAACCATGGCTATAGGCCCCTAGGGCAGCCAAGATAAGAAACATCAACCCTTGACAGCAACCAAGAAAATCGAATGCAAAAAGGGACACGCTTGGGGAGTTGCTGTCATTTCTGAATTTCAGCGTGTATGGGGCTTGAACCGATGGACCAACATGATCCTAATACACCCTAACACATGTCTAGGTGCAGCCTTGGGAAGAGCCGAAAATTCCTGTGCAGATTTTTCTTTGAAAGTTGCTGTCCAAATTCGGTTTTGCCATGGAAATCATGATCATGTAATGTTTAAAAATGTTAATATGACTTGATTGAAGGGTCAAAGAAAGATATAAACATGCCTTGGATTTTTGTTTTGAAGAAAACAAAAGATACGACGGCACGGCGCGGAGGAGGCGGAGTGTTCTTTGCTTCCTTGTTTCTACTCGATTTTTCTCCCTACTTTCCTCTAGCTAGAACTCAATTTTTCTCTATTGAAGGGGACTGGATTTTCGAGAATATGGAGGGGGAAAAATGGTTTGGGAATGAATTGAAAGTTTACTAATAGATGGGAGATTAGAAGGGTAAGATAAAATCTTTTCTATCCTAGAGTTGAGAGATAAAGGGNAATATAAACATGCCTTGGATTTTTGTTTTGAAGAAAACAAAAGATACGACGACGCGGTGCGGAGGAGGCTGAGTGTTCTTCGCTTCCTTGTTTCTACTCGATTTTTCTCCCTACTTTCCTCTAGCTAGAACTTGATTGTTCTCTATTGAAGGGGACTGGATTTTCGAGAATATGGAGGGGGAAAAATGGTTTGGGAATGAATTGAAAGTTTACTAATAGATGGGAGATTAGAAGGGTAAGATAAAATCTTTTCTATCCTAGAGTTGAGAGATAAAGGGGGTGATTGATATCAAAAGATTTTTGAGGGATGATCACGAGTGCACATGTTCGACTTTAGGGTCTAGGTACAAGGGAAGAATTGCTTAATTATTTATTTGGTAGAGATTTAAAAAAAATGGGGAGGATATCTACCTAGAACAAGATGATGGAAAGATAATAAGGAAATGAATTGTCCAACAAATAAATTCTTTTAAAATATAAAGAGGGCCGATTTTCTCATTAAAAAGGGAAAGAAATATTGCTAGATAAACATGGTAGAAAATTGCTTAATTAATCTATTTGTTAGTGATTTAAAAGTTGGGAGAATATCTTCCTAGAAAAAGTTATGGTGAGATAATTAGAAGATAAATTGTCCACCTAATGAAATCTTTTAAAATTAGAGGAGGGGCCGATTTTATGAAGTAAAATAGAGTAGGGAATTGCTTAATTCTTAATTAAATGAGGATTTAAGATTAAGAGATTATCTACCATGAAATGGATATGGAAAGGAATCAAAGTTGAGATGTAAATCAAAAAGACTAAATCTTTTAAAAATGAGAAGGGGTGGCCGAAAATCTTAAGAAAATAAAGGGAAAATATTTCTTAAATATTAAATTTTAAATCTCTAGTGTTTTATCTACCCATTAAATATTTTAGGGAATTAAGGAATTAATTATTGAACTTTATTTACTACTTAACTCAACTTATTTAGATAATTCCTTAAACCTTCTTTTACATTAAATTAACTTATTATTTAACTTAAATAAATTCTAGGGATATTTCTTAACATTAAAATTTATCTCTTTACTCCAACTCCAGTCCGGCCTCACTTAATTTACTGAAAGCTAATAATTAAACTACTGCATGAAATAAATAAATTTAAAGAAGAGAATTTAAATACTCATGCAATAAAATCATTTTAATTTAAAGACTAGGAATTATGCATGACTTATACGTAGTCTAATTTACGGGTTCTACATCTAGTGTCTTATGGCATATTTTGAGCCGAAGACTTCAGATGTTAAGCTAGAAATTGCTTATGACATGGTATTTAACTTTGATTCAGATGAATTTACATGTGAGGATGACATGGTAGATGAGTTTAAGAAACTCTCGATATTATTTGATGAAGCTAAAGCAGAAAGTAAACAGCTAACGGATAAGTCACACATCTAGCTATTCACAGCGAAATGAGGTTAAAAGTATGAAAATAAAATTCAGTCTATTAGCGGCTGAAAATTATGATATGTGGAGAGTGTTCCAAGTAACTTTAAATGAAAATAAACGATTGACACTTCTAGTTAATTTTTGGAACAAATCTTCTGCCTCTACTAAGAAGATGCTTGAATTGCAAAAACTAGCCGGTGATAGAATCGAGCTAGGGTTTGGCGACAATAAGTATAGTGATTTTGAGGTAAAAACTCAATCGTGTTTAGACAAGGAAAAATTTAAAATGATAAATTTTGTCAGGCATATCTCGGTAAATGAAGATGACAAGCCTGAAGTTCAACCCATCCAAAATGTAGATTTTGAGAGCAGAGGCAAGCATCGTGGGTTGTACTATATCGAACCAGAGAGTTCTGAGTCCAACAGGACATGTTTAAGATGCAGAAAAAGTCAAAATGATTATAATTGATCAAACTGGTCTAGCAGAAAATCAAGTCTAACCGGACATTACTTTATGAAGGAAACATCTAGTTGTTACCACAATCGTAGGCATGTACGAAAGAGATACGTACTGAATGGGAAGAATGAACGATCTAAAAAACATCTGGTAAGAGAAATAATATATCACACAAATTCAATAGTTTATGCACAAGCTCGTACCCTTTTGGACACATACGAGCAAGCCAGTTAGGTTAATTCAAGTATGGGTCCCAAAGGGATTAATTAGTTCAAGACCCAACTAGTTTTGGGTGCCAAGAGTTTGGTTGTTTGATTTCATGTGTCAAGGAAGAAAATTATCAAGGAATCAATATGGTTTCTGGATAATTGGTGTTCAAGATATATGACGGGAGACATCAATCAATATGTTGTTTGAGGTTATTTACTACAAAGGACCATAAATCACATTTGGTGATAACTTCAATGGTAAGGTCGTTGGTAAGAGTAAGATTATACACGGAAAGGTAATCATTAAAGATGTATCGTTAGTTAAAAATTTGTAGTACAACTTGATTAGTATAAGTCAAATTTGTGGCAATGGTTATTTAATTGAATTTCACACACACACTTGTACTGATAAATATGCAAATTGTGATATTTTGATAATTGGACTAAGGGAACAAAATTGTAACATCCCCTGCTAAAATAACTAATACTACTTTTAAATTTGTGGAAAAAATAAAAATTTTCTTATTTAAATAGTAAACCTTTGTATTCTGAATTAAATAAAATGTTTGACTAAATTCTTAAAATTAGTCCAAGTACGAAAATATTTCCGGGGCATAAAAATATCATTCATAACAATTGAAAAAGCATTATTCAAAAACGAGTATAAGAAAATACTTAACGTGCATAAAATCTTTTCATAACAAACGAGCATTATTCAAAACGTGACTTAATAAAATCAGAGTAAAAATGTTTAACGTGCATAAAATCTTTTCATAACAATAGTGATCTTCGGGTTTGCACTGCACACAGTCCGAGCAAGCTCATCGGTCAGCACCTTCTGCCTCCTCAAAAGTATCATCATCTGCATCGATCAAGTCTAGTGAGTCCAAAGACTCAACATGCATAAACCACAAATAGCAACTAATACTTAATAAAATTCATGCATTTGAAAGTAGCGCGTAAATAGTAAAAGTTGAGCATACATAAGCATAGGTGTGTCATAGCTGCGTAAACATTTTCATGAAAGTGCTTCCATTATATTATAGATAATTTTTGCGCAGAAATATGTTTCAAAGCAAGTGGCCCATAACATAAATCGCCTGATCAGACTAAACCATAGTACTGGACTGACAAAGATCACCACAGCATTTCAACCAGATGTCCACTCCCACATACATAAATCCTCAGTCATATTTTACCGGGTGGAGAGATCCCTGGTCATGCTTTACCGCTTTCCAATCTCATAATCATAAATCCCCAGTCATGATTTACCGGGTGACCACAAGACAAATCACATACCTCAAAAATAAAAATATTTTTGCACGTCGGTCATACTTAAAAATGTCGTGGGCTACGTTGAAACGCTCTGGACATGCTGCCCCAACCTCAAAAATTAACTAATTAAACATAATCCCAAAGATGCACTCGGACGCGTACGATTCTCGAATTAATTAAAATAGCTTACGACTTATCGAACGACTCGGGACTTGAACCATACTTATCCAACACCCTAACCTGCTGTACAAGAGCCTAAAATAGTCCCGAACCATGACCAAGACCCAAAACAAACATGACCAATAGTCTATCCATGAAACAGCCCCCTTTAGGTGCACTATGACACATATACGCTTCTCATGACTTCACGCCTAAACCAACGTGAACCGGACCCGAACCAGACCTAGACTCAACCCTTATACATCCCATGAGACCTTGGTACAGCCCAGACCCCCATCCCAAGCCTCAAACAAGCCAAAATCGTGACCAGCTCCTAACGCTCGCCCAACTTGAACAGCTGCATGTTTCTGTTTCCAGCCATCTAGCCCATGAACCACCACCACAAGACTCATCCTAGGACCCTTAGAGACTGCCTAAACCATATCCAAGAGCCCAAACCCAGCCCCTGACTTGAAACCATAAGCTCGAACACTACAACACCTACACGCATGAAAAAAAGAATCGCACAGGCCCTATTCACTTCTTGTGGTTGTGCTGTCCCTCCAGGCCCTTTCTAACCCTTACCAGATCACTTAACCATGTCTAAACACACTCCACATCATATCCAAACACAGCAGCAAAGATCTAGGAGATCCCAACGAAGCCGGCAACCAAAGTCTTGAGAAAACGTGAAGAACATGCACAAATTTCCACATCTTGAGCGGTTTTACGATAAAAATCATATCTCTCTCATTCCTTATCAAAAAATTACGAATTTGTATCGAATCAAAGATAACACAAAGTTCTACAAATCATATGTTGAAAACATTTCCAGAAAACCAACCTATAAATCACATAAATTGAAATAACAGAGGATGATGGGTTTTGTGACACATAATTTTTCCCAGTTTGTGCGGTTTTACGATAAAACTCATATCTCCCTCGTTTCTTATAAAAAAATTACGAATTTTATATCGTATCGAAGATAACACAGAGTGCTACAAATAAAATGTTGAAAATGTTTCTAGAAAACCAACTTATAAATTGAAAAAAACCAAATAACAGAAGATGATGGGTTTAGTGACACAGAATTTTTCCCACGTTGTTCGATTTTACGATAAAAATCATATCTCCATCGTTTCTTATCAGAAAATTGCATACTTGCTATTGAATCGAAGACAACACAGAGTGGTACAAATCATATGTTGAAAACGCTTCCAGAAAACCAACTTATAAATCGCAGAAATCGAAATTACAGCGAATTGCGAGTTTTATGACTCAAAATTTTTCATAACTCGTTTAAACCATAATAAATATAACTTTGCATATAATGAACGAATTTTCATGCATAATATACATCAAAATACATAATATGATGAGTTCGATACGTAAAAAAAAAATTTATACATGCCTTTGTGATAAAAAGCACAAAGATATCGAATACCGACGCGGTGGATTACGGGGGATGACCGGGAGACGCTTGCTGCACGTGTTATTGCTAGATAAAGAACGTGAATCTTCAAAAATTTGCAAGGAAGAGGCTTAGATGGTGGTTGCTAAAAGAAGAGCTTAGAACCCTAGTTTTCTACCTCCAAATTGTAACGTGTATGTGTGTGTGCGTGAGTTAGGGGATTAGATTAGGGTTAAAAAAGTTCTTAATTAACTAATTAGTGGTAAAATATTACTAATCTAATTATTTAAACCCACTCAAAATTTGATAAAATAGTTAATTACTAAATTTTCAAGATTAAAATTTCCAAATTTTGAAAATAGCTAAAAAGAGTACTTAAAATCCTATTTTAACTTAAACATTAATTAAATACATTAATAAAGCATAAAATTTATTATAAAATATTTTACACACAATTTAAGGATTAAATCCCCAAATTTTCAAAATTTACATTTTAAAAGCTTAAAATCTTATAAATCGTCTAATAATTTAAATTTGAATTTTAAAATGCTAAAATTCATAAATCATTTAAAGTAACAAATTTTCTTTCCTTAAATAAAAATATAACATTTTATTAAATCACCTACATCGTCTCCGGTCTCTTTTCCCCGATCCGGCATCGAATATTATTCTGAAAAACTAAAACTCAAAAAAACATTTTAATTTGCATAAAAATAAACTTATAAACATATAGCATCAATTAAATCATGTAACATGTACCATTTAACTCGTTTTAAATTAATTAAATAAGGTAACAAATTAAATCATGCATGAGGTTTACGTGTACTGATTTTCGGGCACTACAAAAACACTTATAAAGTGAACTGTAATGATAATAATCTTGTTACTCCTACATGTTTTGTTGCATTGCATGGAAATAAGAACTTAGTTTGGCATAATAGCTCGATCACTTAAATTTTAAATCTATTGTCAATCTAAGTAAGAAAAATATTGTCTCGGAGTTACCTAACATTGATTTTACCAAAGATAAAGTTTGTTATGCATGGCAGTTAAGTAAACATGTCAAATGAAAATTCAAGAACAAAAGAAGTACATCAACGACTCAATGTCTTTAACTTCTACACATAGATCTATTTGGTTCAATACACGTGACGAGTCTAGGGGGAAACAAATACACCATGATGATTATTGATGACTTTTCAATATTTGCATGCACTGCAACAAAAATAACCTTTCGCAGCGCACAATAAAGGCACGCCGTTAATAGTATTATCAACAGCGTGCATGTTTATGCACGATGTTAATGGTAAAAAATTTAAAAAAAAAACGTGTCTAGACATTAACGGCGTACATTAATCGCACGCCGTCAATATTATTATTCACGATATGCATATTACTGCACGTTGCGAAAAATGGGCGCCCAATTCACGGCATACATATTAATGAATGCTGCGAAAAATGGGCTGCATTTAGTGACTGTTTTAAATTAGCGACGGTTTTGCTTACTCCGTCGCTAAATATAGCGATGGTTTTATTAAAGTCGTCGCAATTTTTAAGCAAAACCGTCGCTAATTTAAAAATTGCGACGGGTTTAATAAAACCGTCGCAATTTTTAAATTAGCGACGGTTTTAAAATCGTCGCTAAATACAGCCCATATTTCGCAGCACTCATTAATATGCATGTCGTGAATTGGGCGCCCATTTTTCATTAATATGTTTAACCGTCGCTGATATACAACTGTCGCTAATAGCGATGGTAATAAACAACCATCACTAAGAGCGACAGTTTAATAGAAAACCATCGCTAATAGCGATGGTTATACCAAAACCGTCGTAAATTATCTATAAATATCCGCATTTTCGGTCCATTTTCTTCCACACCGTTTCACAACACTTAAAATTTTTCTCTCTTAGACGATTTTAGTTTCGATTTAGGGTACGTTCTTTCGCTTCAATTTTTGGTAAATATTTAAGTGTTAGTTAAGATCATGAATATTGTTAGCATAGTCAGATTGTAATTTTTTTTTTTATATTTATTAAATTATAAAAGTAATTTTTTTTATTTTACTAAAAAAATTAGCGACGGATTATGTCAGAAACTGTCGCTAATTTTAGCGACGATATATCTTAAAATGTCAGTAATTTGTTTGCATGTTGCGGATATGAATATTAACGGCATGCGACGGATAATAGTATTAACGGCGTGCGCATGCGTGCCGCGGATAATCTTGAACTTTCAACAACTTGCAGTTGTGCAGCGCGCAATGTTCACCGCAGAAAGAGAATTTGCACGCTGCGAAAAACCATTTTTGTTGTAGTGATGGGTGATCTTCCCGAGTTCTAAATATCATACCGCTGCCCAACTAATCAAGATTTTAAGAAGCTTACAAACTGAGAGAACTGATGTCGTGGATACGATCAGGAGTGACAAAGACACTGCGTTTACCTACAAACTTTTTTCAACATATCTAGAAGATAATGACATCAAGCATGAGTTTTCAGCCGCAAGATCACCTCAACAAAATAGTGTTGCTGAGAGAAAAAACAGAACACTTAAAGAAGCGACTCGAAGATGCTAGCAGAATCTGGTATCTCTCAAAAGTTTTGGGCAGAAGCTTTCAACACCACATGCTATACTCATAAGAAATCAATAATTAATAAAAATCATAGAAAGACTCCCTATGAGATCTGGACAAGCAAACAACTAGAAATATCATATTTTCGCATATTTTAATGTAAGTATTTCATTCATAACAATGGTAAAACACATATAACCTCTTTTGATGTTAAATCTAATGTTGGTGTGTTATTAGTATATTCTTCGGCTAGTAAAGTTATAGAGTTTACATTTTATATAACTCTAACCGTTGAAGAATCTGCTCATATGGTTTGTCATGAATCTTCTATATGTCATGATAATAGTAGTAGCAATATACATTATTTAAGCAATAAATTAGATGCTACTAATCTTGATTCTATCAGTAATCATGAGATAGGTCTAAGAAGAACGGTTGGAATCACCCTTGAAGCAAGTCCACCTGACAAATGAAGAAACTAATCAAAATCAGACTGCTGAAGAAGTCGAGCCAGTGATTGATCACCAGCCCGAAATACATCAAGAGGAGGTTGAAGATGAAACTAATAAAGATTCAACAGTTCAACAGCTAGATACAAATCCATATGGACCAAATATCCAGTCGAATAAGAATCATCTACTTGAGCTAGTCATCGGTAATTTGACCGCTCTTCTTATAACTAGAAAACAAATTATAGATGAATTTATGTATGCTGCATTTGTTTCACAACTTGAACCAAAGAAAATTAATTAAACCTTAGGTGATTCAAACAGGATATATACCATACAAGAAGAACTTATCAGTTTGAAAGGAGTAAGGTTTGGCATCTAGTTCCCCTACTGCCAATCTACTTGTTACTAGAGCTAGATGGTATTTAAGAATAAAAATGATGGGAGTAGATCAGTATTAAGAAATAAAGCTAGATTAGTTGCACAAAGATATAGGCATGAAGAAAGAATAGATTTTGATGAATCATTTGGTCCAGCTAGACTCAAAGTCATTACAATATTTCTTTCTATGTTGCCTTTAAATAATTTAAGGTTTATCAAATGAATTTGATTGATGAAGAAGTTTATGTTGAAAAAGCTCTTGGATTTGTTAGTCACATCATAAGTTGTGTTTACAAACTTGAGAATGTATTATATGGTTTAAAACAAGCTCTTCGTGCATAGTATGACACATTATCTAAATTATGGTTTGACCATTATTTTGTGATTAGAATGGTTGATAAAACTCTATTCAAATTTTTTAAAGATGATCATGCTTTACTTTTTCAAATATATGTGGATGAAATAATTTTTGGTTCAACTAATCCAAAACTTTGTGAAAAGTTTTCCAAGATAATGCATGAAAAAGTTTGAAATGAGAATGGTAGGAAAAAAACTCACATTCTTCCTTGGTTTGCAAGTTAAACAACTCAAAAATGACATCTTCATCAGTCAAACCAAATATACGAAAGATCTACTCAAAAGGTTTGGCATAGAGAAATGTGCAGTTGTCTTTGCCCCAATGAGCTCATCGATCAAACTGAACAAAGAGACGAGGGGGAAATATCAGTGGACATCACTGTGTACGGAATCTTGATTGGTTCACTTTTATATCTGACCACCAGCCGGCTAAAAATTATGTTTGTAGTCTTTTTATGTGCGCGTTTTCAAGCTAATTTAAAACAATCTCATTACACTGATTTAAATATCTCAAAGGAACTCCATGTGTGGGTCTTTGTTATCATGTCAGACGCAGATTGCGAATGTTTGCGCATCTCATTACACTTCAGACGCAGATTGCGCATGTTTCAAGATCGACTGGAAAAGCACCAGTGGATCATGTCAATTCTTGGGAGATATACTGATCTCTTGGTTCAACAAAAAGCCGACTTCAATTGTTACATCAACGGCTGAAGCGGAATATCTAGTTGTTGGGAGTTATTGTGCATAACTTCTCTGGATTCAGCAACAATTAAGAGGTTAGGGAATTCTAGCCGCTAAGTCCCCAATTTTCTGTGATAATATCAGTGCAATAGCAGTCACTACAATCATGTTCTTCATTCTCAAACAAATCATATTGATATAAGACATCATTTTATTTAAAATCACGTGATAAGAAAGACATCCGTCTAGAGTACGTCTCAACTGATCAACAAGCCGCTGACATCTTCACATGCCTTTACCAGACCCTAAGTTTTCTTACTTTCTTAATATTCTTGATTTAGTTTATTTAAATTAATGCATATATTTAAAGGGGCGAAATTCGAGCCGGTAAAATAATTAATCAAACTAGTATATATTTCTGACTGCTCCTGTCAGAAGTTGTAAAAGCTAGATTTTATCATATGCTTTGAATAGCTTTTCCTAAGGAATAACATTCTCATTATTTCTGAATTTTCTTATCTTGAATTAATTTTATCGTCTCAATATTGTTTTGACATTTTTTATCAATTATTCTTACGCGGATATATGAACTGTCTAAAATCACTTTTTGACATTTCAAATTTTCAAACATTAACAAATGACATACAAATGCGTGAAGTGTCATTTCTATCAAATCGGATTGTATATTTGATTCATATTCATCAACTTCATTCATTTCCAATTACTTGAATATTCAATTTCCTTGCTCCCTTGCTTTCTCATCTCCCTTGTTTTCTAATCGGTAAAACATATCAAGTCAAGCCATTTTATTTTAGTCAAGCTTCAAGATGACTTTGAACTCTGCAGACACACTTACTATTAACTTTGCATCTATGCTGGCCATGAAGGATGAGGCCATGGTGAAAATGTTCAGAATTCTTGAAGCATTGGGGCTCAGCAAGTTTCTCAGATGTGGTTTCCATTTCTCTGAAACATCTCTGAACGAGCTTTTTGATACTGCTAAGATGGAGCGTGAAACCACTGTCAGGGGTGGGATAATGCTATGAGTAATGGCACATTTGGAAAGTCCATAAGGGAAAAGGCCTTAAAAAGTAGCTCATGGCCATTATAATAAAAGGCGCATGGTGAAAATGTTATGAATTCTTGAAGCATCGGGGCTCAACAAGTTTCTCAGATGTGGTTTCCATTCCCCTGAAACATCTCTGAATGAGCTTCTTGAGACTCTGTAAGGGGTGGTATAATGCTATGAGTAATGACGTATGTGGAAAGCCCGTGAGGGAAAAGGTCCTAAAAGGGATCCCAAGATCGGGATAGCACATGGTTATCACATGATGGTTCTTAATATCCAGAGTTGTAAAGATATCGCTAAGAGGTTCAGTTAAGTAGTGAAAAGTCGTAACTGAAGTGGGTTATAACAAAGTTGTAAAAGCAATGTCTTTAATGGAAACCTTCCTAAGTGGAAATACTTGTGTTATTTTATCACCTTACATTCTCTCAAATCTTATTTCGAGCGTTTTTTTTGTCAAACAATCAAATATAATTCATCACTAATCAAGCCAGACCATTTCGCACATATTCATTATTAGTGGTCCTGCAATTCTAACTATTCAAGAATATTTCTTAACAACATGAAAAATTATTAAGAATGGTTCATAGTTTGAAAAGTTTTTTAGAATTTATTCATCACCCTTCTAAACTTTAATCTGATCCCAACAAATTAATATTAATATCAATAATTTATAACATTAAATTTATGTTACATTTATTAATAACTAATACAATTTTAAATTTTATGGTGAGATAGCATCTTGGTTTCTCGTCTTTATTATTTTTAATTAATTTAATTTAATTAATAATGTTTCGTTTTAAATATATGTTACATTTCATTAAAAAAAATTATCTTAAATTATTGATTTTAAGAAATTTCTCGGATTATCTTGTCTTTACTATTGTTAAATAATTAATTTAATTAATATTAACAACTAATTAAATTTTAAGTCTAAAAAGTCAATAAAACATATTAAATATTAACAATTAATCTACTTAAAATAAATAAATAAATGTATACAAATTAATTACTCATAAACTATTCTGATTGATTTCAAGAGATTTTTCGTATTATCTTTTTGTCTTTATTATTGTTAAATAATTAATTTAATGTTAATAACTAATAAAATTTTAAGTGTAAAAAGTCAATGAAATATATTAAATTAAATATTATAAATAAATAAATGTACACAAATTAATTACTCATGGAGCTAAGATGAATCGAAAAACCTAAAAGAAAAAACTTAAAAATGCCAACAAAAAGAAGGATGTATTTGAACGAGTCAAGTGAGACTTTTTACTTTTATACATTACTTTTAATTTTATATGTACACACACACACACACACACACACATAAATCAAACTCTTAACACATAAATTAAGTACGGATATGATTGAAAAGTCCTGGGATATGTAGTTTCATATGATATTTCAATTACTAATTAACGCATATATAATATTGATAACTATTGTGCACATATTTCATTTATCTACACATATAACATAGTATATTTAAGAAACAGATGAAAAAACTAATAATCTACGGCTACATTAACTTCAGCTGATCTAGGAAACATTGGTAAACATGTAATATTTTCTTACGACGTGGAGTCGAGGCTTTGGAAACTTGTCTCAGTCGCCTCCAGTCGGGTTTAGCCTTGATCGAGTAGCAAGAGGGCTATTGCCACTTTCATCCGAAGATACCACCGGGATCTTCATGGATGCTCGTTCCATTTCCTTTTCGAGATCTTCTTCTCGTCTCAATGCAGTGAACTGGCCATCTAAAGATTTGGCCGCTCCTAACCAGGCAAGAACAATTACAAGAAGTATACCTCCGAGATAGGGAGTTGAATTTGCAAGTGATCCAAAGGTTAAAATCATAAACTGTTGAATTAGAGCGCCCCCTGACTTCCCTAAAGGATTGCATACCACGTCGATTGCTGCTTTGCCTTTAACCTGACACATGAAAGTAGTATCTATTATTGGCGTTCAGAGGAAAAAAACACACACAGAGAACATATTCTTGAATCAGATCTGACATCATAAGAGATCACAAAGAGTTCTAGCCCTCTGAATGTTTGTGTCGTCGATGTAGAACTTCGTGGTCAAGCCACGTAAATCTTGTATGAAGTTGTGTTCTCTATTAAAGATATTGCTTTGGTAATAACGAATATAATTCAGCAGATTAGCATTGACATGAAAGTTAGGTGTTGAACGACTCAAACCTTTGTGTCCTCGTCTAAAGGAATGTAAGCCATTTCTTTGCACGGATCGAATAAGCTGTACTTTGCGCTCTTGCTAAAAATGTTCTGCATTGCACCGACATACACAGCTGCTAAAAGTGGGGTCATCCCGAATTTGGCGAGAGTCGGAACAAGAGGATCTCCGAACAAAATCAAAGAAAAGAACCCAACTCCAGTTAAAAGCAAGACAGTCGGTGTAATCGTAGCTGCCACTCCCCAACCATGTTTGTTAAAAATCCATTGGCTCAATAGCATCATAGTGAAAGTTGCTATTCCAGTCGCAGTCGAGAAGTCACCCATAAAGGAAGAATATTCATTTGGTGTGGGGAACTGTGAAGTTTGGGGAGGCAAAAGAATTAATTTAATAAGCTAAATGTGGTGTCATTTTAATGCTGGCAAAAGCAGTTGGATATGAAGTTATGAACAAATTATTTTTTACCTGAGCTTTGAGTTTCGATTTCCATGTAACCTCGACAAGATTGATGCTAATACCGTATGCCACCACTAGAGTAGCTAGATCTCGAATGTATCTGGAAGACACCAAGAACTTTAAGCTCTCCATTGTTCCCATTCTTGGCTTCTCCTGGCACAGGAAAAATAATTTCTTTCAACAGAAATTAACGCAGGAACTTCATCGCCTAATGGTAAACAAGATCCATCCTATATTTTTATTAAAAAAATTGAAATTATTCCGCATAATGTTCAGAATTTTTAGATTTCAAAATGGTTTTCATTATCACAAGATATTTTTATGGTACATAACATTTATAAATAAAAAATATTTACTTTAGACTACAAAAGAAAACAATGCATTTCCAGAAAATCCCAAAACAAAACGGACATAGCATTGTTTCTGGGATGGTCATAGTGAATATATACATACTAGGATGAGCCTTGTTCCATGGCATGACAGCAGTTTATGAGCAACGATATGATATAAGAAAATAAGAAATCGGTTTATGTTCTTTCTAGTTACTACAGTAAACGATTGAAAAATGCTGGCATAATCTACCGCATAAACAATTTACAGTGGCTAAAACATAAAACCAATAGAATTCGAGATTACCTTCTTTTTCTGACTACGTGTGGGAAGAGCAACACTATTATTGAGCCACCAATAGAGGAAACATATTGCAAACCCCATGAGCACCACAATGCTCATCATCGCCTTCAGGGAGACAGCCCAACCATCAACCCCGGGGCCAAGATTTTCTCTTAATTTAGAGAAATATTTAACAGTGCGCCCAGAAAAAACGAGGGCTACATTTGCACCAAGTCCAAAAAGTGGATAAAATCTCTTGGCTTCATCGACGGTTGTAATCTGCAAGGAAAAATATGAAGCAGTTGTTATTTGATCTGGTATTCTACATTTCAAGTCCAACAAGTAATTGCAGCACATGCGACCGATGGGCTAAACCGCCAAAAGCTTCCAATCCACCATTGAATGTGATTTCCCTTTTTGACTCTTTTATATAAAAACCTTCGAAAACGGCATGTTATCATTAAAAAAGGACAATACATAGGAGTAAGGTTTTAGCAAAAAATTATGTTTTTCATCTGATAAGCTACTATATAGTTTATTAAGACATCCACAAATATTTTCTCCATTTAACAGCCGTCCAATTTGATGTATCTAGAAATCCACAACCATAAAAGAAATGCTCCTAATAGATTCGATGCCTTAAACACTTATTAGACTAGAGTCAATGAGTCAATAAGAATTGTGATTAACTAGTGATTAGTTAAATGGTAGTCAGTTGGTTAATTTTCCAAATGCATAAATACACAATTGTACATCAGTTTACGTAACTTTCTTCTTTAATCAATAAAGAACAAATTCTTCAAACTCGATTATCTCTTCCACCCGTAAAAAAACTCATATAAATTTATGTATTTCATCATGATCAATGCAAGTGATTTTGCACACAGAAGTGATTATTTTTCAGTCGGTGAGAGATGAACCTGTCACCTATTTTCCCCAACTATCAATTCAACTAATGGTAGGAATAACTTTCTAGTTTCAACAAATTTCAATCCAGTCCAAAAAACACATGCGCACCAGCTAAGTCGAGCACTGTTAGCACTCTACTCGAGATCGACTGAAAAAATTCAATACTTGAGCTAGAGCTCAAGTCAATAAATTTGATTTTCTCCAGCATCAATAATGAAAGGGTGGTCTTTGAGCTGCCTGCAAGTCGGTTCGCTTGCACCACTAATTCAAATGCAATACACCATACACAATACCAGGTTTACGAAAGATCAACAACAAGGGATTAGATTATTTCTAATAAAAAAGCAAGAATCTCAGATTACTAATAGTAACTAAAGCATCTTATAAACTATTCAAAAAAGAATGTACTAAAAATTTGGTCTTTACCTGATTAGCAAAACCCCAAAACAGAACAGAGATAACCACACTTCCCCAAAGTTCAGCCATGACATAAAACAAACAGAAACTCCAAATCCTCAGAATTGCAAGAGGCCCGAGAAATCTTGGACCCAGAATGTTGAGGAGATTATCTGCAAGAGCTGTTGGGTGGACGTACTGGCTGAAAGGATATAACACAAATCCAAATGCCCCAAAAAAGGCTATAAATGGAAGAATGACGCTGTAGAAAAGAGCTTTTTTCGACAAAACATCAGCCAACTTGGTGTACAAGAGCATGAACCCAACAGCCATGGGCAAATTCACCCATGTTTTCAAGAAAGGTATGATTTCAGCGCTAGATCCTTTGGCTGTTACCACCAAGACATCCTTTGTATCCCTGAGGATCGTGTAATTAAATAAAATACAGAAAAACATCATCCCAAGTGGAATAATTTTCTTTAGAGTCACCAACTCAACACCCATAAACTTGGGTGAGTCTTTCTCTCCATACAAGGGTTGCCCATTAGCTGATCCCGCTGCAGCCTCAGCTCTGCATGTATGAATAATTCTCTTGTTTTTTCCAAGTAATACTAGCGGTTCTGTGACAAGTCCTTGGGACTTTGAGAACCCATTGAAAAATAAAGACGACCCATTAATTTTCCATGGATTCGACAAGCACTTTGCAGGGTTGAATCTATACCTTAAACCCTGTGATGGCTGGGGAAGAAAGCCTTTGGTCGTGGGGCTTGAAGGTAAAGAAAGGAGCCCTTTTGATTGTAGAATAGCTTGCATTCTCCACCCCTTTTCTCTACTTATTTCAGCTCAAATTTCGCCAAATAAACTCGTAAATATTAGATTTTTTTTTATAATTGAACCCAACAGAAAATAGATGGGCAAGACAGAGAGAAGGTATGGTGACGGAGGAGGAGATAGATGTTTTCGCTGTGAGGTTTTAAGGTAAATGCACAACAATCTTGTATAAATCCAAGAACGAGAGCGTAATCTTCGTACCAGAGATTTTGCAGGAGGGATTTATGATTCACTACAAACATGAAAATCAAGACAAATTTCAAATCTTGCGATGAAATGCTAAGGAAACGGGGAAGACAAAGGAGTAGCAATCAAAATCAGATCCTCAATTGGATTCAACTTAAAAGTGCAAGAAAATCGTGTCCAGAAAGTGCACGTGGTGCCGAAGCTCCACCAAAACTTTGCCAATCTTAAATATCTTTTTTTTAATAATCTTAAATATCTTTTTAATAGTTCTTTTACCAACTTGTTTTTATTTTTAACATTGTTATATTATATTATATTATATTAATATATGTCAATAAAATAATATTAATATATGTCAATAATAATAATGATAGTCTTATCTAATCCCAAATTTTAATGCAAGCTTGCATTTTTAAAAAAAAGTTGTGGAAAAGAAATGTATATTTAACAATGGTTTTAAATTTAAGGAGATTAAATTTTATATAAAAAGAAATTTGTTTGATTAAATTACTATTTTTAACATATAATATCATGTATGAATAGTATTTGTCACAAACAAAACGAAAAAATTATTAAAACCCCGTTTCACATGATTTGTACCATGAACAGATAGATGGACAGATTGCAATCACAAAATTGCTTGCAAAAGGACCCCAAAAAAATAATATTTTTATTTAAAGACCAAACTTTTAGGTTGTGTTTGAATTTGAAGCCATAGATTTCTAAAATTTTTTTAATTTGAATTGATGGACATCAAATTCGCTATATATAGAATAAACCAATTATAATAATAATTATGATATATTTCAAATAAACTCAAAATATTTAAATGTTACATGTGAAATTCATTAGTCAAATTCTTCTCAAAATGTTAAAATCACTCTGTCTATTTGAAATCTAAAATTTTCATATATTTTAAAATAAAACTTTTTTTATCTCTGTAAAAGCTTAAACATAAAAGGAAAATGAAAATAATAATAATAATAATAATAATAANTATTTAAGTGTTAGTTAAGATCATGAATATTGTTAGCATAGTCAGATTGTAATTTTTTTTTTTATATTTATTAAATTATAAAAGTAATTTTTTTTATTTTACTAAAAAAATTAGCGACGGATTATGTCAGAAACTGTCGCTAATTTTAGCGACGATATATCTTAAAATGTCAGTAATTTGTTTGCATGTTGCGGATATGAATATTAACGGCATGCGACGGATAATAGTATTAACGGCGTGCGCATGCGTGCCGCGGATAATCTTGAACTTTCAACAACTTGCAGTTGTGCAGCGCGCAATGTTCACCGCAGAAAGAGAATTTGCACGCTGCGAAAAACCATTTTTGTTGTAGTGATGGGTGATCTTCCCGAGTTCTAAATATCATACCGCTGCCCAACTAATCAAGATTTTAAGAAGCTTACAAACTGAGAGAACTGATGTCGTGGATACGATCAGGAGTGACAAAGACACTGCGTTTACCTACAAACTTTTTTCAACATATCTAGAAGATAATGACATCAAGCATGAGTTTTCAGCCGCAAGATCACCTCAACAAAATAGTGTTGCTGAGAGAAAAAACAGAACACTTAAAGAAGCGACTCGAAGATGCTAGCAGAATCTGGTATCTCTCAAAAGTTTTGGGCAGAAGCTTTCAACACCACATGCTATACTCATAAGAAATCAATAATTAATAAAAATCATAGAAAGACTCCCTATGAGATCTGGACAAGCAAACAACTAGAAATATCATATTTTCGCATATTTTAATGTAAGTATTTCATTCATAACAATGGTAAAACACATATAACCTCTTTTGATGTTAAATCTAATGTTGGTGTGTTATTAGTATATTCTTCGGCTAGTAAAGTTATAGAGTTTACATTTTATATAACTCTAACCGTTGAAGAATCTGCTCATATGGTTTGTCATGAATCTTCTATATGTCATGATAATAGTAGTAGCAATATACATTATTTAAGCAATAAATTAGATGCTACTAATCTTGATTCTATCAGTAATCATGAGATAGGTCTAAGAAGAACGGTTGGAATCACCCTTGAAGCAAGTCCACCTGACAAATGAAGAAACTAATCAAAATCAGACTGCTGAAGAAGTCGAGCCAGTGATTGATCACCAGCCCGAAATACATCAAGAGGAGGTTGAAGATGAAACTAATAAAGATTCAACAGTTCAACAGCTAGATACAAATCCATATGGACCAAATATCCAGTCGAATAAGAATCATCTACTTGAGCTAGTCATCGGTAATTTGACCGCTCTTCTTATAACTAGAAAACAAATTATAGATGAATTTATGTATGCTGCATTTGTTTCACAACTTGAACCAAAGAAAATTAATTAAACCTTAGGTGATTCAAACAGGATATATACCATACAAGAAGAACTTATCAGTTTGAAAGGAGTAAGGTTTGGCATCTAGTTCCCCTACTGCCAATCTACTTGTTACTAGAGCTAGATGGTATTTAAGAATAAAAATGATGGGAGTAGATCAGTATTAAGAAATAAAGCTAGATTAGTTGCACAAAGATATAGGCATGAAGAAAGAATAGATTTTGATGAATCATTTGGTCCAGCTAGACTCAAAGTCATTACAATATTTCTTTCTATGTTGCCTTTAAATAATTTAAGGTTTATCAAATGAATTTGATTGATGAAGAAGTTTATGTTGAAAAAGCTCTTGGATTTGTTAGTCACATCATAAGTTGTGTTTACAAACTTGAGAATGTATTATATGGTTTAAAACAAGCTCTTCGTGCATAGTATGACACATTATCTAAATTATGGTTTGACCATTATTTTGTGATTAGAATGGTTGATAAAACTCTATTCAAATTTTTTAAAGATGATCATGCTTTACTTTTTCAAATATATGTGGATGAAATAATTTTTGGTTCAACTAATCCAAAACTTTGTGAAAAGTTTTCCAAGATAATGCATGAAAAAGTTTGAAATGAGAATGGTAGGAAAAAAACTCACATTCTTCCTTGGTTTGCAAGTTAAACAACTCAAAAATGACATCTTCATCAGTCAAACCAAATATACGAAAGATCTACTCAAAAGGTTTGGCATAGAGAAATGTGCAGTTGTCTTTGCCCCAATGAGCTCATCGATCAAACTGAACAAAGAGACGAGGGGGAAATATCAGTGGACATCACTGTGTACGGAATCTTGATTGGTTCACTTTTATATCTGACCACCAGCCGGCTAAAAATTATGTTTGTAGTCTTTTTATGTGCGCGTTTTCAAGCTAATTTAAAACAATCTCATTACACTGATTTAAATATCTCAAAGGAACTCCATGTGTGGGTCTTTGTTATCATGTCAGACGCAGATTGCGAATGTTTGCGCATCTCATTACACTTCAGACGCAGATTGCGCATGTTTCAAGATCGACTGGAAAAGCACCAGTGGATCATGTCAATTCTTGGGAGATATACTGATCTCTTGGTTCAACAAAAAGCCGACTTCAATTGTTACATCAACGGCTGAAGCGGAATATCTAGTTGTTGGGAGTTATTGTGCATAACTTCTCTGGATTCAGCAACAATTAAGAGGTTAGGGAATTCTAGCCGCTAAGTCCCCAATTTTCTGTGATAATATCAGTGCAATAGCAGTCACTACAATCATGTTCTTCATTCTCAAACAAATCATATTGATATAAGACATCATTTTATTTAAAATCACGTGATAAGAAAGACATCCGTCTAGAGTACGTCTCAACTGATCAACAAGCCGCTGACATCTTCACATGCCTTTACCAGACCCTAAGTTTTCTTACTTTCTTAATATTCTTGATTTAGTTTATTTAAATTAATGCATATATTTAAAGGGGCGAAATTCGAGCCGGTAAAATAATTAATCAAACTAGTATATATTTCTGACTGCTCCTGTCAGAAGTTGTAAAAGCTAGATTTTATCATATGCTTTGAATAGCTTTTCCTAAGGAATAACATTCTCATTATTTCTGAATTTTCTTATCTTGAATTAATTTTATCGTCTCAATATTGTTTTGACATTTTTTATCAATTATTCTTACGCGGATATATGAACTGTCTAAAATCACTTTTTGACATTTCAAATTTTCAAACATTAACAAATGACATACAAATGCGTGAAGTGTCATTTCTATCAAATCGGATTGTATATTTGATTCATATTCATCAACTTCATTCATTTCCAATTACTTGAATATTCAATTTCCTTGCTCCCTTGCTTTCTCATCTCCCTTGTTTTCTAATCGGTAAAACATATCAAGTCAAGCCATTTTATTTTAGTCAAGCTTCAAGATGACTTTGAACTCTGCAGACACACTTACTATTAACTTTGCATCTATGCTGGCCATGAAGGATGAGGCCATGGTGAAAATGTTCAGAATTCTTGAAGCATTGGGGCTCAGCAAGTTTCTCAGATGTGGTTTCCATTTCTCTGAAACATCTCTGAACGAGCTTTTTGATACTGCTAAGATGGAGCGTGAAACCACTGTCAGGGGTGGGATAATGCTATGAGTAATGGCACATTTGGAAAGTCCATAAGGGAAAAGGCCTTAAAAAGTAGCTCATGGCCATTATAATAAAAGGCGCATGGTGAAAATGTTATGAATTCTTGAAGCATCGGGGCTCAACAAGTTTCTCAGATGTGGTTTCCATTCCCCTGAAACATCTCTGAATGAGCTTCTTGAGACTCTGTAAGGGGTGGTATAATGCTATGAGTAATGACGTATGTGGAAAGCCCGTGAGGGAAAAGGTCCTAAAAGGGATCCCAAGATCGGGATAGCACATGGTTATCACATGATGGTTCTTAATATCCAGAGTTGTAAAGATATCGCTAAGAGGTTCAGTTAAGTAGTGAAAAGTCGTAACTGAAGTGGGTTATAACAAAGTTGTAAAAGCAATGTCTTTAATGGAAACCTTCCTAAGTGGAAATACTTGTGTTATTTTATCACCTTACATTCTCTCAAATCTTATTTCGAGCGTTTTTTTTGTCAAACAATCAAATATAATTCATCACTAATCAAGCCAGACCATTTCGCACATATTCATTATTAGTGGTCCTGCAATTCTAACTATTCAAGAATATTTCTTAACAACATGAAAAATTATTAAGAATGGTTCATAGTTTGAAAAGTTTTTTAGAATTTATTCATCACCCTTCTAAACTTTAATCTGATCCCAACAAATTAATATTAATATCAATAATTTATAACATTAAATTTATGTTACATTTATTAATAACTAATACAATTTTAAATTTTATGGTGAGATAGCATCTTGGTTTCTCGTCTTTATTATTTTTAATTAATTTAATTTAATTAATAATGTTTCGTTTTAAATATATGTTACATTTCATTAAAAAAAATTATCTTAAATTATTGATTTTAAGAAATTTCTCGGATTATCTTGTCTTTACTATTGTTAAATAATTAATTTAATTAATATTAACAACTAATTAAATTTTAAGTCTAAAAAGTCAATAAAACATATTAAATATTAACAATTAATCTACTTAAAATAAATAAATAAATGTATACAAATTAATTACTCATAAACTATTCTGATTGATTTCAAGAGATTTTTCGTATTATCTTTTTGTCTTTATTATTGTTAAATAATTAATTTAATGTTAATAACTAATAAAATTTTAAGTGTAAAAAGTCAATGAAATATATTAAATTAAATATTATAAATAAATAAATGTACACAAATTAATTACTCATGGAGCTAAGATGAATCGAAAAACCTAAAAGAAAAAACTTAAAAATGCCAACAAAAAGAAGGATGTATTTGAACGAGTCAAGTGAGACTTTTTACTTTTATACATTACTTTTAATTTTATATGTACACACACACACACACACACACACATAAATCAAACTCTTAACACATAAATTAAGTACGGATATGATTGAAAAGTCCTGGGATATGTAGTTTCATATGATATTTCAATTACTAATTAACGCATATATAATATTGATAACTATTGTGCACATATTTCATTTATCTACACATATAACATAGTATATTTAAGAAACAGATGAAAAAACTAATAATCTACGGCTACATTAACTTCAGCTGATCTAGGAAACATTGGTAAACATGTAATATTTTCTTACGACGTGGAGTCGAGGCTTTGGAAACTTGTCTCAGTCGCCTCCAGTCGGGTTTAGCCTTGATCGAGTAGCAAGAGGGCTATTGCCACTTTCATCCGAAGATACCACCGGGATCTTCATGGATGCTCGTTCCATTTCCTTTTCGAGATCTTCTTCTCGTCTCAATGCAGTGAACTGGCCATCTAAAGATTTGGCCGCTCCTAACCAGGCAAGAACAATTACAAGAAGTATACCTCCGAGATAGGGAGTTGAATTTGCAAGTGATCCAAAGGTTAAAATCATAAACTGTTGAATTAGAGCGCCCCCTGACTTCCCTAAAGGATTGCATACCACGTCGATTGCTGCTTTGCCTTTAACCTGACACATGAAAGTAGTATCTATTATTGGCGTTCAGAGGAAAAAAACACACACAGAGAACATATTCTTGAATCAGATCTGACATCATAAGAGATCACAAAGAGTTCTAGCCCTCTGAATGTTTGTGTCGTCGATGTAGAACTTCGTGGTCAAGCCACGTAAATCTTGTATGAAGTTGTGTTCTCTATTAAAGATATTGCTTTGGTAATAACGAATATAATTCAGCAGATTAGCATTGACATGAAAGTTAGGTGTTGAACGACTCAAACCTTTGTGTCCTCGTCTAAAGGAATGTAAGCCATTTCTTTGCACGGATCGAATAAGCTGTACTTTGCGCTCTTGCTAAAAATGTTCTGCATTGCACCGACATACACAGCTGCTAAAAGTGGGGTCATCCCGAATTTGGCGAGAGTCGGAACAAGAGGATCTCCGAACAAAATCAAAGAAAAGAACCCAACTCCAGTTAAAAGCAAGACAGTCGGTGTAATCGTAGCTGCCACTCCCCAACCATGTTTGTTAAAAATCCATTGGCTCAATAGCATCATAGTGAAAGTTGCTATTCCAGTCGCAGTCGAGAAGTCACCCATAAAGGAAGAATATTCATTTGGTGTGGGGAACTGTGAAGTTTGGGGAGGCAAAAGAATTAATTTAATAAGCTAAATGTGGTGTCATTTTAATGCTGGCAAAAGCAGTTGGATATGAAGTTATGAACAAATTATTTTTTACCTGAGCTTTGAGTTTCGATTTCCATGTAACCTCGACAAGATTGATGCTAATACCGTATGCCACCACTAGAGTAGCTAGATCTCGAATGTATCTGGAAGACACCAAGAACTTTAAGCTCTCCATTGTTCCCATTCTTGGCTTCTCCTGGCACAGGAAAAATAATTTCTTTCAACAGAAATTAACGCAGGAACTTCATCGCCTAATGGTAAACAAGATCCATCCTATATTTTTATTAAAAAAATTGAAATTATTCCGCATAATGTTCAGAATTTTTAGATTTCAAAATGGTTTTCATTATCACAAGATATTTTTATGGTACATAACATTTATAAATAAAAAATATTTACTTTAGACTACAAAAGAAAACAATGCATTTCCAGAAAATCCCAAAACAAAACGGACATAGCATTGTTTCTGGGATGGTCATAGTGAATATATACATACTAGGATGAGCCTTGTTCCATGGCATGACAGCAGTTTATGAGCAACGATATGATATAAGAAAATAAGAAATCGGTTTATGTTCTTTCTAGTTACTACAGTAAACGATTGAAAAATGCTGGCATAATCTACCGCATAAACAATTTACAGTGGCTAAAACATAAAACCAATAGAATTCGAGATTACCTTCTTTTTCTGACTACGTGTGGGAAGAGCAACACTATTATTGAGCCACCAATAGAGGAAACATATTGCAAACCCCATGAGCACCACAATGCTCATCATCGCCTTCAGGGAGACAGCCCAACCATCAACCCCGGGGCCAAGATTTTCTCTTAATTTAGAGAAATATTTAACAGTGCGCCCAGAAAAAACGAGGGCTACATTTGCACCAAGTCCAAAAAGTGGATAAAATCTCTTGGCTTCATCGACGGTTGTAATCTGCAAGGAAAAATATGAAGCAGTTGTTATTTGATCTGGTATTCTACATTTCAAGTCCAACAAGTAATTGCAGCACATGCGACCGATGGGCTAAACCGCCAAAAGCTTCCAATCCACCATTGAATGTGATTTCCCTTTTTGACTCTTTTATATAAAAACCTTCGAAAACGGCATGTTATCATTAAAAAAGGACAATACATAGGAGTAAGGTTTTAGCAAAAAATTATGTTTTTCATCTGATAAGCTACTATATAGTTTATTAAGACATCCACAAATATTTTCTCCATTTAACAGCCGTCCAATTTGATGTATCTAGAAATCCACAACCATAAAAGAAATGCTCCTAATAGATTCGATGCCTTAAACACTTATTAGACTAGAGTCAATGAGTCAATAAGAATTGTGATTAACTAGTGATTAGTTAAATGGTAGTCAGTTGGTTAATTTTCCAAATGCATAAATACACAATTGTACATCAGTTTACGTAACTTTCTTCTTTAATCAATAAAGAACAAATTCTTCAAACTCGATTATCTCTTCCACCCGTAAAAAAACTCATATAAATTTATGTATTTCATCATGATCAATGCAAGTGATTTTGCACACAGAAGTGATTATTTTTCAGTCGGTGAGAGATGAACCTGTCACCTATTTTCCCCAACTATCAATTCAACTAATGGTAGGAATAACTTTCTAGTTTCAACAAATTTCAATCCAGTCCAAAAAACACATGCGCACCAGCTAAGTCGAGCACTGTTAGCACTCTACTCGAGATCGACTGAAAAAATTCAATACTTGAGCTAGAGCTCAAGTCAATAAATTTGATTTTCTCCAGCATCAATAATGAAAGGGTGGTCTTTGAGCTGCCTGCAAGTCGGTTCGCTTGCACCACTAATTCAAATGCAATACACCATACACAATACCAGGTTTACGAAAGATCAACAACAAGGGATTAGATTATTTCTAATAAAAAAGCAAGAATCTCAGATTACTAATAGTAACTAAAGCATCTTATAAACTATTCAAAAAAGAATGTACTAAAAATTTGGTCTTTACCTGATTAGCAAAACCCCAAAACAGAACAGAGATAACCACACTTCCCCAAAGTTCAGCCATGACATAAAACAAACAGAAACTCCAAATCCTCAGAATTGCAAGAGGCCCGAGAAATCTTGGACCCAGAATGTTGAGGAGATTATCTGCAAGAGCTGTTGGGTGGACGTACTGGCTGAAAGGATATAACACAAATCCAAATGCCCCAAAAAAGGCTATAAATGGAAGAATGACGCTGTAGAAAAGAGCTTTTTTCGACAAAACATCAGCCAACTTGGTGTACAAGAGCATGAACCCAACAGCCATGGGCAAATTCACCCATGTTTTCAAGAAAGGTATGATTTCAGCGCTAGATCCTTTGGCTGTTACCACCAAGACATCCTTTGTATCCCTGAGGATCGTGTAATTAAATAAAATACAGAAAAACATCATCCCAAGTGGAATAATTTTCTTTAGAGTCACCAACTCAACACCCATAAACTTGGGTGAGTCTTTCTCTCCATACAAGGGTTGCCCATTAGCTGATCCCGCTGCAGCCTCAGCTCTGCATGTATGAATAATTCTCTTGTTTTTTCCAAGTAATACTAGCGGTTCTGTGACAAGTCCTTGGGACTTTGAGAACCCATTGAAAAATAAAGACGACCCATTAATTTTCCATGGATTCGACAAGCACTTTGCAGGGTTGAATCTATACCTTAAACCCTGTGATGGCTGGGGAAGAAAGCCTTTGGTCGTGGGGCTTGAAGGTAAAGAAAGGAGCCCTTTTGATTGTAGAATAGCTTGCATTCTCCACCCCTTTTCTCTACTTATTTCAGCTCAAATTTCGCCAAATAAACTCGTAAATATTAGATTTTTTTTTATAATTGAACCCAACAGAAAATAGATGGGCAAGACAGAGAGAAGGTATGGTGACGGAGGAGGAGATAGATGTTTTCGCTGTGAGGTTTTAAGGTAAATGCACAACAATCTTGTATAAATCCAAGAACGAGAGCGTAATCTTCGTACCAGAGATTTTGCAGGAGGGATTTATGATTCACTACAAACATGAAAATCAAGACAAATTTCAAATCTTGCGATGAAATGCTAAGGAAACGGGGAAGACAAAGGAGTAGCAATCAAAATCAGATCCTCAATTGGATTCAACTTAAAAGTGCAAGAAAATCGTGTCCAGAAAGTGCACGTGGTGCCGAAGCTCCACCAAAACTTTGCCAATCTTAAATATCTTTTTTTTAATAATCTTAAATATCTTTTTAATAGTTCTTTTACCAACTTGTTTTTATTTTTAACATTGTTATATTATATTATATTATATTAATATATGTCAATAAAATAATATTAATATATGTCAATAATAATAATGATAGTCTTATCTAATCCCAAATTTTAATGCAAGCTTGCATTTTTAAAAAAAAGTTGTGGAAAAGAAATGTATATTTAACAATGGTTTTAAATTTAAGGAGATTAAATTTTATATAAAAAGAAATTTGTTTGATTAAATTACTATTTTTAACATATAATATCATGTATGAATAGTATTTGTCACAAACAAAACGAAAAAATTATTAAAACCCCGTTTCACATGATTTGTACCATGAACAGATAGATGGACAGATTGCAATCACAAAATTGCTTGCAAAAGGACCCCAAAAAAATAATATTTTTATTTAAAGACCAAACTTTTAGGTTGTGTTTGAATTTGAAGCCATAGATTTCTAAAATTTTTTTAATTTGAATTGATGGACATCAAATTCGCTATATATAGAATAAACCAATTATAATAATAATTATGATATATTTCAAATAAACTCAAAATATTTAAATGTTACATGTGAAATTCATTAGTCAAATTCTTCTCAAAATGTTAAAATCACTCTGTCTATTTGAAATCTAAAATTTTCATATATTTTAAAATAAAACTTTTTTTATCTCTGTAAAAGCTTAAACATAAAAGGAAAATGAAAATAATAATAATAATAATAATAATAACAACAAAAAAAATGTGTGATATCACGAGAAACGTTTGAGGTGTTCACGATATTCATGTAGAAATCAATTTGAAGAAGACAACCTAGTAGTTTCCAAGTCCAACCTTACAACACTTGTAAAGTTTCACGGAAGCCAAACTCAATTAACTCAATAGGATTTGGATTCTCTGTTGTAGTTGAAAACACAGCACTTGATGATGTGCACTTTTTATATGAGATGATCAACTGGACCTTACACAATATCAGATAAATTTAAAAAATTATGAGACGAAACGATATGATCAGTTGGTGATCTCATGTAAAAAGAGTACAGCACATATACTGTGTTTTCAACCACAATAGAATATCCAAATCCAACTCAATATGGTTTTTCAAATAATGAACCATTTATGCAATTCTTTTTTTTTTCTTTTTTAAAGATGCAAAATTTCACCCTCTGTCTTGGATTTGAAGACGAATTTAAAAAGCAGCTATCAACGTTTTACATCTAATCATTTCGGATGACACTTACATCCTCTGTCTTGTTACCATTATTGTTTCTTCTCAAAGAAAAGAAGTTTACGACTAATTCAAAAACGTTAATCATATGACAAAATATTAAGGCTACAAAATCAGTAAAAGATTAATCATTTCAATTGATATCGCACCCTACCTAGATATTTTTAGTCCAATACCATTTACTTTGGATTTGTGATTTGATTTTATGTTAGAAATCAAGGAAAGATTCCTGGTTTTGGGGTACCAGGTTTTTTACAATGAATTTCACTTACTTATTTTGGAAAACTGTGTTGGAGTATCGTTTTTCAGCGTCTTCGGAAGTTTAAAAAAAATTTTGACATTCAAACGTTCTTTACGTGTCGTATGATTTTGAACCATTTATAGGGAGTTTGTGTTCTAAAAAATGGACACCAAACTATTCCGAATTTTAAGTGGAGATAGTCCTTCTTGTATTTCTCTACAAACTTTCTTCAATCTTCTAATCAGTTCCACGATCAGAAGTTATGTTTCTCGTGTAGACTGCACTAGATATCTACACGAATTTGCGTCGAGATTTGATCGTAGGAATTTCTGAAATCCGACGAGCAGCGGCGCACAGTGGAAGAAGTGGCCGAAAAAATTTTCCACTTATCCAATTTTTGCAGCTGTCAGTTTTGTGAATCATTTACTAGAAAAGACAGTTCAACTTTCTTCACTTAATTAGTTGTTAAGCTAACTTCAACATCTTTCATCATATGGAATCAACTTATAAACTTCTTTATAAGCAATTTGTTTGATCTCTATCAAACTACGGTCTTCAATTTCAACTCTTTGAACTTGACTATCTCAACTGGAACACATAATCCAATACTTGAGTAACCCTCAATGGTTCAGGGATACAGCTAGTCGTGGGTTCATACATTCATGTTATTAAAAATAACATTTATCCCTATTCGAGCTTGCCCTAATTGGCCACATTTTTTCATCAGCCCCTTGACCAAGAACGTCAGAACTAAAGTTTGATTGCACCTATTAGATCATGATAAGAGTCTCTAGTAGTATCATCCCATGATTCCCTAGGTATCACTGATAGTGCCTACAAGAACCTTAAGTTATGGTTAGCCTACAATACTTGTTGATCAACTGAAGAAGCCCTTGATAGCTTCCATAGTATATGTTTGGATCGCTGATAAGACTTAGATTCCTTTGCTTGCGCAACAGCACCAGTGTTGTTGCAGTAGACCAGGACTGGATCAACTCTTTGAGGAACGACACCTAACTCTTGAACGAAATTCATAATCTAAACAGTCTCTTTTGATGCAGCTATGTATTCAGCCTCAGTGGTTGAATCTGATGTGGTGTCTTGCTTGGAATTCTTTCAAGAGACAATGCCACCATTGAGCTTGAATACATATCTAGATGTTGATTTCAAATCATCAACATCTAATTGGAAGCTAAAATCAGTATATCTTTCAATTATAAATCTCCACTCTCATAAAACATGAACAAATTCTTATTTTTTCTTAAGTAATTAAGAATATCTTTCATGGATTTTCAAAGCAAGAGGCAGGAATTCGATTGATATCTTCTTGCAACACTTAGTTCAAATGCAATATCAAGTCGTCAGTCTTAGGGCACGTAGAATTAGATAGAGTCACACCATGATCTATTGAGGGATATATTCTCTTGGACTCCTCCATAGAGAATCTTCTCAGCATTATCGATATAAATAGATTGGGTGAGCTCTAGCATCTTCTTTGATCTATCCCTAATACATATGATGCTTCACTCATATATTTTATGGATAATTTAATAGCTAACTATACTTTAGTTGACTGCAATATCCCTACATCATCCCTAATGAATAGTATGTCTTCAACATAAAGTACTAGGAATGTCACTACGCTCCCACTAACCTTCTTGTACACACATGGTTCCCCAAGGTTTTTAACAAAATCAAACTCTTTGACAATGTTGTCAAATATGAAGTTCCAGCTCCTTGATGCATGTTTGAGTCCATACATGAATCTCTGAAGATTGCATACTTTATTCTCACTTCTTACTAATGTAATACTTTAGATTGAGACATGTAAATCTCTTACTTAATGTCACTATTAAGGAACCTTATCTTCATATCAATCTGTCATATTTCATATTCATATCATGGTGCTATGACTAGCAATATCATATTGGACTTGAACATTGCGACTGGAGAAAAGGTTTTCTCATAATCGATACATTGGCTTTGAATATATCATTTTGCTATCAATCTTGCTTTGAAGATCATTACCTTCCCATCAAGCGTAATTTTCTTTTTGTAAATCCATTTTCTTCATATGAGAACAATTCCCTCATGTGTATCTACTAAGGATCATACTTTGTTTGAAAACATGAAGTCCATATTGGACTGCATGGCTTCATGTCATTTAGATGAATTGGCATCAGACAATGCTTCCTTAAAGTTTTTTGGAGCTTTAGACCCTTTCGGATCTCCTAGGATCTTTTGTTTCTTCAGTTGACTGTTGGAGTGTGGATTCTACTATTTTAGAAGTTGGTGGTTCTCGAATCTCTTTGAGTTCTATCATTCCTCTTTTTCTATCCAATAGAAACTTCTTTTCTAAGAAGATGACATTCCTTGAAACAAACATCTTTGTTTCATTGTGATCATAGAAATAATATCCAATGGAACTCTTTGGATATCCTACAAAGTAGCACAAATTGGATCTATTATCTAATTTTTCTTTCACTGTCTTCTTCACATAAGCATGGCATCCCCATATTTTTAAGAAAGAATATTTGGGTGGTTTTCCCATTCATATCTCATATAAAGTTTTATCAACTACCTTTATATGGACTTGGTTTAATAACATTGTCATGGTCTCGATCGCAAATTCCTAAAAATATGGTGACAATTTAGTAATCTGATCATAGATCGAACTATGTCCATCAACGTCCTATTACGATGTCGTGAAAAACCATTCAACTGAGATGTGGCATGTGAAGTCCACTGTGAGAGAATTTTTTTCTGTTTAAGGTAGTCTTGAAATTCAAAACTTAAGTATTCTTTAACTCGATCAGATCGAAGTGCTTTAATACTCTTTTCAAATTTTTTTCTATTTCATCTCTTAATTTTGTAAACATTTCGAAGGCTTAGACTTGTATTTCGTTAAATACACATACTTATACCTCGAGAAGTTATCGATAAAGATAATGAAGTAGGATTGGTCATATTTCGTGACAACACTTAGCGGGTCACACACATATGTATGGATCAAATTTAATAGATCATGTGCACTTTCAACATTCTCTAGGAAAGGGGCTTTGGTCATCTTTCATTTCAGACAAGACTCACATGTTTAAAGAGATTTTATCTCTGACATATCAAACATGTCATCTCCCACTAGCTTGTGCATCGTTATTTGGAAAATATGTCCAAGCGTACTGTGTCAAAAGTGTAAGGACCTCGCATCATATTATCGTAAATCATATTTTAATTCTCGATAATTCATGAAATTGTCATATTATTAAGTGTATGAAGTATATAATTGACAATGAAAGTGAGAAAATATGTGGTGATAAGGAAATATTTTAGTAATAATTGATTTGTATTTGAATGGTGTGCTGAATCGCAATAGAGAAGTGACATATGTTACGGTTTTTAGCATAATTATCTGAGTATTAGTTCAAATGAAACGAAACTAATTTCATTAAAAAGCTAATACATAGTACTAAAACTTTTATGAAATGAGTTTTGACCAAATCCATTTGAAAATAGAGGCAAAATCATCCCGAAATATATTGTGTGCATTTAAATTCCTGCACTAACATATTTTGGGAGAATGAGCATAACTCTCGTGTCCGATATCCAAATTGAGTGAGGTTGGTGGCAAATGAAATCCAAGACATAGATCTACAACTTTCATAATGACTACGTTTGCTAATTCGAAACCTAGAATAGTGTTTCGGACAGAACAAAGAGCGCACCCGCGCTTGCCAAGCTTGATAAAATACTTTCGGATAGTAATAGGTAAGCTTCTTCTCATTTCCTCTGAATTTGGCGCTCCTGCTCGCATATCTCAGTTGCAAAACATTTAATGTTGATAAGAATAGATAAGCTTCTTCTCATTTCCTCTGAATTTTTTAAGGAAAAAGTTAGAATTCACGTTCTATCATTCGAATCTACCTTGAACCGTTGTCGAAACTCAAAACAAATTATATATTCGGAATCCTCTTGTTGAGAGTGTTCTTTAAGGTAATTTTTTTCTCGATTCAGAACTTTTATTTATTGAATTGTTGGAATAGCTTGTATTTGAATTCGAACTCAATATATGCGATAGAATAACTGACAAAAAAACTAACTTTCAAAGTTGAAATTGAATTATGTTATGATTTCAATTTTATATGAATTTTCAAAGTTTTAAAACGATTTTTGAAACTTGAATTTTGATTGTAAATGATTGTATAATAATAAGTTATCAGGATTTATAATACGATATAATTATCTTAATAACTGAAAGGTTAAATTGAATAGCATATAACGAATTGATACATTCAAATACGATATTAGTATTGCATTTGAATGAAGTTATTGATGGAAATAAATATTTTGATTATGTAGATAGATTTTCTGTACTAAAATCCTAAAGCTACATTTAACTGGAAACGAAGAATTGAGGTATGTTGCGATCGAGTAACATACGACAGGTATCTGTGTCATATGATATATGTTTGATTGATTTGGCTGAAAATATGCGTCTATATGCCTTATTTGTTGAGTTGATGTGGCATACACGACATTCATGATTGGTAGATCGATGTATTAAAAAAATATTTTGTTAACACACATCATTTTATACATATATCGATACATGACATGTACGTTGAGCTATGATCCTTGAATACCTTGATATCATTGGATTTTGATTCTGGGGTTTTGAGCATGATACTATATTTGGTATTATGTGGCCCATAAAACATAGTCATTCGGGGCCCCTATGATTGATTGGTTGAGATTTGAGATTTGATGGCACTTTGTCGACGCTATCATATGGATCATCCCTTATACTTGACTGAGGCTGGTGTGCCACTTCGAGCATTGATTTAATAGCGATTCGATTGGTTCCAATATTTGCTCAGTGGATGTGCATTTGACCTGATATCTCCACGACATGCATGCATTGCATATCGTATATCATTGTGTAGATACATATTGTATATATTATGGTTGTTCCATACGAAACTTTTTCTCACCCCCAGGGGGGGCTGTTGTTGTCTTTGTGTGTGGACAATGCCAGGTACTCCAGTTATCAGGACACCGGAGAAGGTACTTTTAAAGGAGTCACATCTGAGTTGAGGTTGAGTGGTCTATCTCATTGTATATATGTATTTATATACCGAGACATGGCCTGAGGATATGAGTTGTTTGTATGTAGTTGATGTCAGTCATGTTTGGGCTTATTTTATGATGTGATATGTTTAGACGAGACTTTATTATATACTATTTTTAATATTATAATTATAGTTGACATATTTTGGGTTCATTGTAAAGAAAATTTTTACTCGTTTTCCGCTGTAATTAATTAACTTTAATCAAATTACATTGTAATAACGATTAAGATTTAAGGACCCCAAAAAAGTGTGCTTGATATATACTATCTTATTTTCTTTTGTTTGTTGTTGATATGGTGTTTAATTGGATGTCGTTAGTTGGAATATCTTTTATTTTTAAGTTATAGAGATCATTTTGTTATTCTCTTGTGCCAACTAAACAATCATTCTTGTAAATATTGCAAACATCTTTAGCGAATAAATATGAATTCATCTTTATCAAGTATAGAAATGAAAACAATATTTTTAACTAAGGCGAGAACATATAAAACATTTCTTAAAAGTAACTTAAAATTATTACTTAATACTAAGTAAATGTCTCATACGGCCTTCGCGACAACTCTTACTCTACTGTCCATCCTCAGGAAGGTCTCACAATTCCTTGATATTCTACTTCTTGTCATCACCTGCAAATCATTGTAAAGATGATATCTACATCCTGTATCTACTACCCAAGAAGTTGAATTAATTGAGACATATACTTCAATGTAGAATATACCCTTTCCAGAAATCTTATGCGCTAGATATTCCTTGCAATTGTGCTTCCACTTCCAATATTCATGCTTCTTGCAATGGAAGCAAACATCTTCTACTTTATCAGGCTTCGTAGCCCTCCTAGAAGTTTTTGGAGCTTGCTTTTTACTTGATTTGTTTTTCTTAAAAGGACCAGAGCATTTCTTTCCCTTACTTTTTGGGCTTATCTTCATCCCAGATAAGGAGTCCAACAGGAAAACATATTTTTTCCTTTTTATGGAGGCTTCATAGAAAATGATCATGTGACCAACTCTTCAAGACTAGCTTCCAGCTTGTTCATATTAAAGTTCACCACAAACCCATCAAACGACAGTGATAGTGACAGCAGTAGAATGTCCATGAACAATTCATTTAGAATAACAAGGTCCAGGACCACAAGTTTCTCGATTAACCCAATCATCCTCACATCATGTTCATGGACCGAGGCCCCTTCTCGCGATCGTGATGTCATGAGTTCTTTGATGCTAGCACTCCTTAGTGGACATGTTTCTTCACCATACAGCTTTTACAGGTGACCATAAATGTCAGCAACATTTACAGCTTCCTCAAACAGCCTTTGCAACTCGTTTGACATAGAAGTTAGCATATAGTTATTAGCTTACAAATCATGGTGATATGAATCTGGCCGGGCATGACGTGCGAATAAAGAGGTTCAAGGAAGAGGTTCAAGCATGTCCAAGGTTCGTGATGCATGGGAGTACGTTTGGGGCCAAAGGAACATTATTCAAGCATTATTTTGAAGAACCGAGGCTGCACGGACCCTAGCACGGACCCATACACGGGGTCTGTGTCCATTACACTTGAGGAAGAGAAATCCCGAGCCTACACGAACCCGAGCACGGACCTGGACACGGGGTCCGTGTCCATTGTTTTCCCGGAGAGTAATTTGGCCTAGCATACACGGACCCTTACCCGGAGGCCTACACGGGGTCCGTGTCCGACACGTTTGGGCGCAAATTTTTTTCTATTTTAGAGTTTTTATTATCTTGGCAAGTAGATTTCATATCTTTTTGATTTGGTAGCAATATATAGACGAATTTTATTGTTTGAAAACACAACATTGATAATTTTTCTTCTTTTATGAAATCTTGACATTGAGAATTTTCTCAAAAAAACAAGTTTAAGTTTCGTTATAACTTTTGCGTCGTATCAAATCAAGCTTATCAAAAGATTTATCTTTTGTGGCGTTTGTCAATCGAATATCACGAGGGTTGCCAAGGACGGGTTCTTTGGAGGTTCTCTTGAACGCGATTGTTCTTATCGTTGATTAATTGTTGCTAGGCCGCGTGATCTAGAGGCGATTATCACACCTATCAATTACTTGTTTCAAAGATCGGGACAAATCAAAGATCTCATGGGCGGGATCGTATCACATGGTCCCATCATTTCTCAAACCTAGCAAATTCCTCAATAGGGACATTGGCAGCAGCAGTTTTTTGGGACTCTTTATTGAGCACATATGCTAATTTTTTCATTATTTAAAGCAGTTTTTAAATTCCTTAGACATTCTAGGTAATTGTTTTGATCGAGTATAACAGATATATGATTTCGCGAAGACATCATAAATATACTGAAATGAAAACATAATAAAAATTACGAACTATTTTAAAATATTTTAGAAGACATAAAATATAGATTTTTGGTTTTATTAATTGTTTCCCACTATTTTGACATTTTCACCATATTCTGATGAAAACGAGAAATTCAACTTCTTTGCTGAATACGCAAGGCTTAATTGCTAAATTATTGTCTCGAATAATATTATTCAATCATACCTTCAAGTATTTTTTGTCTCATATTTGATGAGGACCCAATAATATGATCCACTTTATCTCCATTTGTCGAGCCCGACCCATCAATGTTGAATCTTAGTGCACGGTCGTCATGAGATCCCCCGATAATATGAGTTGAAACCATGGGAGTTCCATGTAGTTCACATCAAGTATGTCAGTGAAAGTCACAACTTTTCGACATCCAAAACTCTCCAATAATATGAGTCAGATAATGATCGTGAGTATCGTTCATAATGTAGCCACTGTTAATGGAAGGAAAAAAAAATATATTAAATTTTATTTCAAATTTTCTTTTAATGGGCTTGATTTAAATTTTGAATCTTATCCAAAATGGAGGATTTTAATTTTGAATCATATCAAAAATGGAGGATTTTAATCTCGTGACATGTTTATTTGTATTTTTGTCGGATTCGTGCAACTCTTGTTATTATATTAATAATATTCACATTATGATTATTTATAATATAACACCTACATTATAAATAATAAACGATGATCGATGACTGATCTATATAAGCCATATATGGATCTATGTCCTAAACCTAAGTTAAATGTAAGGATATAAATGCAATATTATATAAGCTTATAATATTTTACATGTCTTTGATCTTCAAAACTCTTGAGGATATGAGCCCACCATCTTCATATATTGATCTTCTACTAAATCTAATATTTACATTAAATTCCTATGGTACATTGAGATACATATTTAAGGGATGAGAACAGTCCAAAAGCTAGACCCACTTTGAAATAATTATCAAATAATTAAAAAACACAACATGTAAAATATCCTAACATACATTTAGAAAATTGGTTATGGTTCTCGATCATTCTTTTCCATATAATATAAAATATTATATTAAAACTATAATATAAAATATTATTGAATCATGTATCTTCAAATATGTCACTAACCGTCACAATTTTGAAATATAAATAAACACATTTATTTAGTTATCCAATTTATTAATAATTAAATTTATTCAAAAACTCATTTTACCATAAATAATAAAATTCACATAGTTAATTTATTTATTTTATAAGAAAATCTCATGATTTAGTTAAAATTATTTTCAAATACAAATTATCCAATTTTCATAAAATATCAAATTTGATCCATAATTTTAAAACCATAAAATCGTATTTGGACCCAAAATTTTCGATCCCATGGGCCAGGGACTCCCCAAGACTATCTCGAGCATCTTTTTTCTGCCCTACCCACTGCCTGCAATTTTCGAGCAGCAGCTGGCAGGCAGCGTACTGCCATGCGAAAAAGAAACCCCAAAAATAATTTTTTTATTTAAAAACAAATATGGGCATTCGCCGCAGTCTAGATCTACAGCAGCTGCCTGCATGCTCGCTCGTGTTCTGCCAAGAACTGTTTTGAGTAGAATAATAAGAAATTTTTTTTTACGAGAAATTCCAAGGTGTGCGATTTTAGATTTCTTATATGATTAGAAACAATTTGTTCAACAAGATGTAAAAAACAAATCATACGATATAGAAACTTTCGCTCTGATACCACTGTTGGAGTAAAGTTTTTTCAAACTCAAGGCGCAGTGGAAGTTTAAAAATTTTTATCTTGACATTAAAAATTTCTTTGGGTGTCATATGATTTAATAATATTCATTGGACGTTTATAATATTTACATATATGTTCTAAACACTGGACACCAAAATATTCTGGATTTTAAGCGAAAATATTCTTTCTTGTATTTCCTTATAAACTTTTGTTGATCTCCTAATCAGATCCACGATCGGAAGCTATGTTCTCCGTATAAACTGCACTAAAAATCAACAAGAATTTGCGTCGCGATTGGATCGTCGGAATTTCAGAAATCCGACGAGCGACGGCGACTGCCGGTAACGCACAGTGGAAGAAGTGGCCGAAAATTTTTCTTCAAAATCTAGGCGGTGGCTGAAAATTTCTTGAAGGAGGGAGAAGAAAGAAAAATTTTGTGCAAAAGTTACGTTAATTCATATAACCTTAATGCAATATTTATAAGTTTTGATTTCTGATCAAATCAGAAATCCTACTTGAATCAGGAAACTATAATTTCATTATTTAAAATATTTTGTGTATGTATTTTCTACTCTTGAAAATATCATGCCTAATTAAATCATTATAAACTATTGATAATACAATATATATA